>NW_027448893.1:0-50975 GCF_030867145.1 Opisthocomus hoazin
ACTGACGACTCCCGGGCGCCTCTTGCCACCTGCTGACGCCGCCATTTCTGGTGTAGGCACCTGTCACTTCGCCTCCTGCCAGCCCAGGGACACCGCTCGACTCCCCGGTATGCGCGGAAGGACCAAAGAGCCTTTGGACGAAAGCAGGTAAAAGGAGTCAGCTCTGGTGAAATGCAGAACTGATTCCAGTGGGTCCTGGTTTCCCCTATCTAATCCCACTGTGGGATGGAAAGGTTTGCAGGCTCCCCCCAGGAACATGAACACTGAAGAAAAAGAAAGAGAAAAGAGGTGTGGGCAGAGGAGAGGGAATGCCAGCAAGAGAAGAAAATAAGCAAGAGAGAAAAAGACGGGGAGTGGAAAAAAGCAGGAGGGTCCAGCGAGTGCAGAAGCCCAGGTGTGTGCCGGGCTCATTTGCCCGTCTTTCCCAGCTCTGAGCGCTGCTCTGAGGCAGTGCAGCTCGGGCTGGTGCTGCGCAGGGTTTGGGAAGGACCCTATGGCAGCTCCCGGGGGCTCCCGACGGAGCCCCGCTGCCTGGCACAGGGGCACGGGGCCTCTCTGCGCACGCACAGCTCTGCGAGGGCATCGCCCGTGGGGACAAGGCGCCAGAGCCACCGCGCAGCCACTGCTGGCAGCAGCTCTGCTGGGCTGTCGACAGCTCCCTGTGCACTGTGTTCCCAGAGACAGGGGAACCGAGCCGCGGCTGCTGCTGCCTCTGCGCGTTGATCCGTGCTTTCTGACCGTGTCGCTGCAGGTGCTGATTTCCTGCTCCTGGAGGAGCCCCTGTGACTGCCAGGCTCCCACGCTCGGTGTCCACAGTAAAAGGACGTTTTCTCTCTCCTGACTCTGCCTGCGGGTGTGATGTTCTGGACGAGCTGGGGGTGTGCATATGCAATACAAATGTCACCAAAGGGCTGAAAAATACAGCTGTACTGAATCTGTGCAGATGGCCTGCTCCGGTATCTGTTGGAGCTGTGAATGACTCTTTGCTATTTTTTTTTCCAGGGACTTTTATTATTTTAATTAATGATTTCAGGGAACTGATCAAGTTTAGCCCTGTTGTTTTTGAACAGCAAAGTCAAGGCTGATTACCAGTGACCTGACATGGCTTGTAATATGCAACACATCTAATTAAAAACATATCAAATCAAGTTTCTTTCTGTTGTATGTTGTTTATTATTTGAAATCATGTCTTAATATTTTTATTAAAGGCAAAAGAAATAAGTTACTTGCTATCACCATCTGAAGTCATTCCATTACTAAGAGTAAGGCCATTCTAAAGTCAGTCAAACTGGAAATAACAGTACTGCTTTCAGTGCCACAGTAAGCCTTCAGATCGCAGGATGGACCTTCTGTGCCTCTGTTAAAACGCTCCCTCTCTCCTCCCCTTTGAGCTGCAGTCCATTTGGCGGGAGACTGGCCTCTAAACCCTGGAGACCTTGACTGTGAAAGCTGTCCTCTGCATGGGCGTGAGCGTGACCTTGAATGTTGAGACCTGTGTGACCTTGACCGAGAGCGATGCTTTAGACTCTTCCCTTTGCCTCTTCTTGGATACGGCGGCGATGGTGAGCGGGAACGAGAGTGGGAACGCCTTAATGATCGAGAGGAGGAGCACGAGCGGGCAGATCTCGACTTGGAGTAGGTATGTGATCTTCTGCAGCAAGGTGAAGTATTATACGGAGACTTGGACCTTAAAAAAAAAGAAAAAAAAAATAGAAGTTCATTCAAAACAGTCACTCTCGACAGTTTTTTTCCTCCCAAATTCGGTTAGGGTTTATTTTTCCTGTCTATATGCTCACGTCAAAGATTCACGCAGCTGCCGACATAATGCTACTGCAAATTGCAGAACCTGATGACGTGGGAAAGGTTCTGCTCACCAGACAGAACAGCTGCTGCTTGTTAGTGTGAAAACATGCAGGAAGGGTCAGTCTTTTCCACTCCCCTCTGGCGCATGAACTACCACAGCCACTGATTGATTCAAGGTGGTGTATACTGGCCTTACTGGTACGTTAGCACGCACATTTTTAACGACTCCATCACTACTTGCAGTGCAAATCGTTTTTGTTGCAGTGAGATGCAGAAAGAGCAACTCTGAATGGCTACAGTGCAGTATCAAACATCAGGAAAACAGCATTTAGCCTGAAGTCAGTAAAGCTCCATTTTAAAATGCCAGCTCAGTCTGCTGAACTTCACTACTTCTTTGGCAGTCTGTGCGGGACGTAAAATATTTGCACTGCGCTCCTACAGACAGGACTACTTAACCAACACTTCCAGCCAGCTGTCCTAGCAAAATGCTGCACACACCGCTAGCTCTACCCAGGGACAGTGACCGCATTTCAACAAGAGTCGTATCAAAAAGCTTCTCAACTCGGCCTCTCGTAGCAGGACTCAGTGCCACTGCTCTCGGAAAGAGACTGACAGCATCGCCAGCAGAGAGCTAGCCAGACTCCTGCCCCAGCGATTTTTGGGGGTAGAAAACGTCAGCTACCCTGAGTTTTTTCTTCACAAGTTTTTCTTTTCTGATTTTTTAAAGAATCATTTCCCATTATTCTGCGTATGCTCATTAGCATCACGCCTCCTGTCAAAGTCCTTCACCAATTCAAGAGATCCTCAAAAAGATTTCCTTGAAATAATCTTACTGCAAGCACAGATCCCCTTTGTTAAAGCCAATTCCAGTTAAGCCATTTAAAAATTAATTACCATCTGTATTCTCCACAACTATCTGTGCACACTTCTGTCACTATAAATCTGCTGTTGCATCAGTTACGTGTTACAGCCTCATTTCACAGGTTACAAGTAGTAATACACTGAATTTCTGTCCATACTCACAGTTCCCGGCCTGGTCTGGCGCCTGCTGGGTGAATTGTACCGGCTCTCGTGGGATGACCTTTGGGAGCGGGGAGAGGAAACAGAACAAAATCCCATTCACTTTACCTGAAGATCATTGATAAAAGAAATTCTAAAGTAATACTGACTTACCAGTGGTGGGGATTGATTGCCTTTGGGGGCCCAGGAGACTCGGTAATGCTGCTTGTCTTAGGACAGCAACCTGATAGCCCTTGTGAAAAAATGCAAAGGGGTGGAAAATAAGCTCCACTACAATAGAGGAATCCTTGCATCTCTTGAAATCAACTTACCTCCTCTTCCAACAAACGGCTCACTGACAGAGAAGAAGATTCAGAACGTTTGGTGGCAGTCACCAGAGCAGGAGAAGATACAGCGGTATTGGCAGCACTACAAAAAAAACAAACAAACAACCAAATTTTTATGATTCACACAGGGCTTTGAAGAGCTACTTGAAATATAAAGTCCAAGGTGTGAAAAGCCTGACTACTGTAAACTGAAAAAAAAAAAAATCTACACCAGATATTTTCTTAAGCCAGTTGCGCATGAAAGCATTAGAATATGTAAAGCCCCCACGCTGCATCTCCATTTTGGAAGATGCGATAACAGCAGCTTTCCGAGGAAAGGTTTGTGTGCTAGTTCAGGGGCTGCCTCGGAGCTTCTTTTGAATTGCGATCCTTTGCGTTCAATGGCACAGAGGAGCCTGACAGGCTTTGGACAGAGCGGCTATTTGCATTCCAGGCATCAGGTGGAAAAAGTTCCTCCTTCAGGGTAAACCTGCACTGAAGGACTGAGAAGGGCACCACACAAGCAACACTGCTAAGAAAATTCTTGCATGAGGCACACGTCCAGCATCTCAAAGTGTCCTCTCTCCGAGCAGAAGCGGCAGCCAGAACTCCCACAATTATTTGGACTGGCACTAGTGACACACAAACTGCCAGCGGGGGAGCTCAAGAAGAAGACTCTAACTGCAGCGTTTTGGTGTCTTTTCTGTTTAGGTTGATCTACAGATTTACTTACTGAAAGGGTCCAGGAGGTGCGACAGGCAGGAGTGGTGGTGGCTGCTGCTGTTGCTGCTGAATCTTCTGAGGGAACCTTGTGGTGTAGCCAGCTCCGGTTTTGAAGTTGTTGACAGCCTGGAGGCAGAAGAACATTTACAAAAAGGTAACAGAAAATTTGAGTCCATAGACACACAAAAGCCTCCAGAGAGTAAAATTCCTTGTGTATTCCTGTAAATGCTATCAATCCTAAAATACATCAACAGACAGATAGAGGAACGCATCCCACTAAACACTGATGTTAATCGCTGGTAACCGCGAGTGTCTGCATTTCAGTACTTCAGTGTTAATACCGAGTTGAAAGGGAGGCAATCCTGTTAACCAAAAGCCTGACCTCAATTTGCCAGAGCATCTCTGAAGAGTTGTAAGCTGCTGTAACAACAAACGATGCATTTGAAAAGAACATTTAGCTTTATTCAATTTAGCCTTGCTGAAGGAGCTGTCAATTAATGTTTTCTTCCCTTTCAGCTTTTTGCAGACAGGCTTTGCTTACAAACAGTTTATTTAAAAGTCATCATGTTACCTGGCGTAGGAACTCGTTGGCAGCTAAATCATCAGGAGAAACGCCTGCCTGGTGACACGCTGGGCACGTATGTTCCTCAGATGCCAGCAATGCTGTTCTAATACCTGTGAAAAATTAGAATCATCCAAACAGTTTTTAGCAAAGCTAAGGAAATGCTGGGGGTTCTAATCAGCTGTAAAAACACCATACAGTTAATGAGTTACTATGGTCTTCAGTTCAGAGCATGAAGCTATAAAGGTTCCAGAGTGCAGAAGATTTCTAGTACGCAGCAAAGAACTGTACAGTTTTGGTATTTCACTGTTGTCACATCTGAAGATGCAGAGCAGGCTGTGCCTTGATGTTTTGACTGGTCTGTTTTCCCTTGTCTCGTACAGTGAGAAGTTACCCTCCTCAAGGTTAATGAAGAAAACACATCTCAAAAGACCATGAGGAGCTTTGCATTCTGAAGGGTTTAGCTAGCTTTCCCGTGGAGCAGAATGGTCATTAAATGCCCAGTGATCCGTTTGCTGCAGGCTGCAGAAAGTCACCAGAGCTGGCTATGTAACGTTCTACGAGAGAAAGGGCTGCGGACAGATTAAATGCATTGGATATCTAACGCTGTCAGCACCTGCACAGGTGTGCACTCTTCTCATAGCCGTCCCTCCGCGCGTGAAGAGGATTCAACTGGACAGGTGAAAAGGGGAAGAAGCTTTCTGTCTTTTTTCCCCCTTTGTACAAGAAGAGTCCTTCCCGACTCAGGGTATCCCTAAGTATCAAACAGAACGGGTAACCAAGTAGTTTTGTTATCTCCTCTTTCCGCTTCAGAAGATCAGACGCGATGTACTGAGCTAACAAACAAGGCAGTAACACTCACACTCGTCACAGTAACTGCTGCCGCAGCAGGGAGTAACGGCTGCATCAGTCATTGCGTCTTTGCAGATGAGGCACAGCAGCTCATCTGGAAGGGCATCGGAGGAGGAGGAGGAGGAGGGCAGCTCCTCTGGCACAAAGGGAGGCTTCTCCTTCTTGCCTCTGGCGTAAGCTTCCCTGTGGGAAGGGGGGGGGGGGCGGGGGGCGGGGGGCAAGGAAACAGAAAAAAAGTTAAAGGCGGGTAAAGGAAAACTTCTCCAAGCTGTGGATTTTATCAAAGGAAGGTAATAGATGGAATTCTTCTCACTCCACATCAGCCTTCTGAAATGTAGGCATTCAGTTTCAACTACTTTTCTATAGCCACAAGACTAGAAGGGGGAGGGGGAACAATTTTCCTTCTGCAGAACTCTCCCATTTGTTGGATCCACTAAGAAATTAGCTCAGACAAGAAAAATGATTTTTTGACAGCTAGAGAGCAGGTGAAATGAATCCCACCTCTCTTTTGCCAGGGGGTAAGAGTAAATGCAGGCTCACAATAAAGTTAGTCTCCGAGTAATTACATTTTATAAACAAAGGAAGTCTGTGTTACAGCTTCTACCCGAGGAGATCCACGACAGAAAAGCAGAAGTGCTACCAAGTGCTTTTTAAAACAGCCACTCCTGTCAGCACACAGTAGTAGTATTTTCTTAGTTTAGAGCAAGAGGAGAACTTTTGTCTCTTTCACATGTGGGATTTGCTCAAAGTCAGAGGGGGCGGAAACCTCAGTGCAACAGCCACTTGTTAAATTTTGCAAGAAGCCTTTGAAACATAAACCAGAAGCAAAATGAGCTTTCCAAGAGAACGACTCCCACTGTCAACACTACTGAAATGTTTTGCAGAAATACAGAAATGCCATAAGCTGACCCAAGTTCCAGGGGCAGGATCCCGCGATTTTAATACTAGAAAATATCACAGATTTTAAGGTGAAGATACGACGACAACGCTTCCTCCCTCGTAATCACAGATGCCGGCCAACATGGTTGCATTACCACTCAGACATTTACGCGTGGTTTTTCTCCTTTTGGTCAGTCCACTTAAGGCCATACGTACGCATTAATAATTGGTATTGCGTATTTTCCCGTCTTTGTCAGCATCGCGCCCTTTGTGTTGGGATCTTTCAGCTCAATCAGGAAACTCCTCGGAATTCCTGTGCTCCTTCTCATTCTGGGAGCAGGCACAAATTTTTTGTCCTGTTCAGAAAAGAAATGCAGACATATCTCATCTTAAGGCCCACACTTCAAATGACCATTCAATGTTGATTTGAAGCAGCAAAAGCCTGTAATCCTCTCCTTTCACCTAGCGTAGGGGTTGCTCAGCTAAAATACTTCTTTTCCTAAATGAATATAGCCAGGATGTTCCGAAGGCTTGAGCAGTGGTTTGCACTCAGTCGACATTCTTTGGCTTAACTTCAGGTTCCTTAAGCGTGAAATATCCCTGAGCTCACCATCCACGCAGGGGAGAGACACAAACCCGCTCCTCCTCCAAAGCGCAGCTCAGAGCCAGAGCTCAATTCCGTGCCCTGAATCAGTCACCGGAGAAACTTCTGTTCTCCGTCCCTATACGAGGGCTGGATTCACACCTCACGCGTGTACAGTCAGTGACTAACGTTCAGTGGCATGAAAACTCAAGCAGAGACTTGTGTAATTAAAACACGCAAATATTCAGTGGATGGGGTCAACAGAATCATCTTGGTTTTATACGGAACACTGGAAACCATGAACTGTCATTAAAAAGAGCTCAAACCAGAAAAATTTACAGTAATAGTGAAATAGATAAAAATAGGCATGAAAATTAACCAAGAAAGATCTGTGCTCATCTTTAATGTCTATGATCCAGAAGAAAGAAAATTTTGCTTTTATCATTCCAGGTTTCCCTTGAATTTTGAGGAGCTTTGCAACACTGCCCTAGAACCTCTGTACTTCACCCCAAGAGAAACAATTCTTAACAGGAGTCTTCGTGCATTTGCCCTGTGACTGCCAAGGTGAAAATATGAAAACCTGAGCAACACCAGAGGTCCCCTGTGGCATTTCTGGAAGAACAGGGACATATTGTGAGCAGCCCAGACACTCTGAATATGGACTTGATCACTCTGCAGCAGCACAGGCCTCAAGGCCATCGAGAGGCCGGCTGTGGATAAACAGATGCCCCAAGGCCAGCTGCGGGTAAACAGACGTTCTATGAATAGTAACAAATCATAGTCAAGTTCTGCCTATATAATCCGGGTGTTCTATTAATAGACACTCTATGAATAGTGACCAGTCATAACTGAGTGCTGTACCGAGTGCTGTCCATATAATAAAGGTTCTCTGCTAATAAATGTGACTGTTATGGATCATATTGATCGAGTCCTCGTTCCCACTGCAACAGTCCCCCACCACCTTACCCCACTTGTCGGGCAGTTCCTTCTATAGTGGCCTGGTTTTCCGTAGTAACGGCAAGGGAACGATGATGGAGGTGGACCCATGGGTCTTTTCATGTAACTGGAGATTTTTGGGGAAAAAAAGAAAAAGGTATGCTATGTCTCCCTTGCTAAAACAAACATCTCTACAACCTTTCCATAATCTCCAAAGAAAAGATTTGGCATTCTCAACACTTACTTGATGGGATCATACTCCTGGCAAGACTGCACCATCATGGCCTTTATTTTATCCTCTTCGGAAGCATTGGCTGCAGCCAGGTTGGCAGTCTGTTGAGCAGACAGTTATTGGCACACACACTGGAAACACATTTCAGCCCACACAGCAAAGACAACATCACTCATCCCGTCCTGCAAAGAACAGCACAGTGCTAGCTGGGGGACATGAAGACAGCTTCTTCTACAAAAGAGAGTTGTCCTGGAGATGTTCTGGGGAGTCCTCACGCCACAGCATGGTCTTTATGTACCTGTCAATCTACTTGACAGGAGCATTCTTGGGCACTCCAGTCCTTAGGCTCTGTTCGGGCCTTACAGAAGGGCTTGTGTAACCAATCCAATTCTATTCCGAGTGGACTGAACCTGTGCGTAGAAAAACCTGTAGTATTCAGTGTTTTTAAACCGGTTTTTAAGCCCCAGACTATTTGAAGGAGAAGACATCCACTGCACATTTCACTGAGAAAGACGTATGCAAGTATCCTTATTTCGATTTTATGGCATTGAAAGGACACCCAGCTGAAGAGTCGGGGCAGTTGTTTCTGCTTGATGAAATTCAGCTTCAGACACAGAAGCATTAAAAGCAATCAAGTTTTTTAAAGTCACTCAGCAAGACAAAAGATTCTTTTCAGTAGAAATTTGACCAAGCTCCCCCCCTGCTAACTTCTTGAACTACTGTAAGAAAAACCTGCACTTTCTTCCAGTTGATTGTGCCCTTTTAATATACAAGTTGTAATAGAGCCTTATGCAGAACTAGATCTTCAAATCAGTGAAGCCAGCTGATTTGTTTTAAAGTCCTCTTTGTTCAAATTTTTTATTACACATTATTCCAGATACAAGCAGGCTCTAAGGGAGCGACTGTAAATGGTCTGGACCTTCAAGTACCTATCACTGAGATCAATCACTCGTGGGTTTGGTTTTATATGCGTTCATTCAGAAAAGTGCCCACTCGTTTCAGCGTTGTATTAAATGGTTGTTTCATACACACAGTTTTTTCTCAACAGTAACATAATCCAGACCAACATCTTTGAAATCATTTCCATGAACACTTATAGAAAACTTTATGGATACCTGACTAATTTGTTGGAACCCAAAGAGTTTCCAGAAGATATCCAAAACCCACAAAATATTTCTAGGAATAGACCACAATTCAAGTATGCCCTTTAATACACAGTAATAATAAACCAGAAAACTTTTGACTGTAACACACTGCCTCCATGCTAAGCCGGTCTGCACTGAAGAGGTCGAGTACGTAACAGTTTTGAGCTGCTTTATCTTATGTTCTTGCACTTTTTGGAAATATTTGCATTTTCCAGAAAGCTGAAATGTGTACACCACTTGGGCAGTGTTTCACATTTTAGAGCCAAACTTCACAGGAGTTTACAGAACCACAGACAGGTTTCGCGACAGCGCTGTTGTCCATGTTACAGAAACGCCTCTGTTTTGGTTCTTGCAAACCCCACTGAAATGTCCACAACTTACAGGAATTGAATTCTTCGCTGAGAATTGTGGTAGTTTCCAATGCAAAATTAATGAAAAATGTTAGAAACGGTAAACGACATCTGAGGTTCTTCTTCTTTGTGCTTGAAGATGAGTAATACTGCCACATCACGTTGAGTCTGACAAGGTGCTCACCTTCTACCTTCCCAAAGTGGGAGCTTCTCTTTAAAGGACAGTGTCAAAAGATACTCATATTTTAAGATTCAAATAAATATTTTAAACTATTATAAATGAAAGTAATGTTGTGTTCAGATTGAAACAGTGATCCAGCTATAGATCACAGTATAAGATTTAAAAATATGAAGGAAACTCTTTTGATTTTTAAGGATTTGACAAGAATATATATGTACCTTAATAAGCTGGGCCAGAGGAAGAGATGCAGAAGAGTCATCAACCTGTTCACAAAAAATGAAACACATTTTGAAGTTCTGCAACCAAAACACAACAATAGTTAACCTCTGCTGTAGTCTGAAAGTCTGCACTATATCCTCTGAGCGTCACTGAAAGAGGCATTTCCAACTTGGTGTGATTTGTACTTGTTCCAAACAAAGTCCAAACCTTTGACAGCCTGAGAGTGCCGATGTGATGAAGGAGAAGAAACTAAAACAACCAAAGCCACTTGAGATCTACTCATTCCTCCAGAATATGTCGGAGAGAGACCCTTGCCAAATGCTCAACACTGCTTAAAAGTCAAAGGAGTAAGGCAGCTGTCAATATTCAGCTAAAAGGGATTTTAAAAAAATTAAGTTTATTTGAGAAGGAAGCGTCACTTCAGGAAACTTTTTTTCAGTGTAGTTTTTAAATGAATCGGTTAATGTCTCATCATTCATAAATGCACAAGGTTAGGCTTCTAAGCACACAGTAGCTGCCTGTCAAAACAAAGTCCAGGCATATCAGCCCTGAGACATGAACGCTGCCCCTCCTGCCAGTAAGTGTAAAAATGCCAAACTCACCGTACCCCACAAAACCCCAATAAAAGCACCAATCCGAAACATTAGCCATAAAAGTAACCCACCACTTTGTCTAGAAAAAACCAAACTGCTCGAAGTGTTGAAATAAATGTGTTTCCCATGACAGAGTAGCCTATAAAAACTGAGAAAACTGATTTCCTGTATTTTATTAGACCACGGGCCATACTGCCCAAATTGGTTTGGAAAGTGTGAGAATTTAATCTTATTCTCCTTGCTGTCAGACCAAAACCAGTTTTTAATGATGATGAAAGCATGGATTCAGAGCACAATCCTGGAATTTTTCTCTCCATTGCAACCACACTCCTCTCTCCCAGATACCTACTGGAGCAGCTGCAGGAATGAAGTCCTCAGGCCACTTGAGGGCTGCGGTGTTTATTGAGAACTAACATCAAAGTGCAGTTTTTCCAAGGGTAACACTTATCTGGTTGTTTTTCCAGGATATTGAATTCCATTATGCCACCAGCAGCAGTACAGCTTACACTGGTAAAACGATGCCAGAAAGACACTCAAATCACATGCAGAACGGCAAAAAGAGACCGTCTCTCCATCTCAAGTCTGACCAGAGGATTCGACTTCCCTTCTCTTCAGAACATTTTGTACCTAGTTCTGTTAAAAAGGAAGCCTGATCGTGTATTTTGAAGCTTCACGCTCCACATGACACTGCTTTTTACATGTGGAAAGACAGGCCTATGTTCTCTCACAGAAGCACAACCATTATAATTCTGTGGTTTTTCAGAAGCAAACAAGAAATTAGGAAAGCTCTCTGTTGGAGTCTAGCATTGAACAGTCTCCTCTTGACCAGTAATTGAAACACAGCTGTTCATAAACTATTACCTAGTTTGCGTTTTTTGCCAGGAAGCAGTTGTTATGTGGCCTGCAGGATATGGTCTAATTTCTTAAAGGAGGTAATAGCACTCCTTTCTACTAAACAGTTCTCAAAATCAGAAAATAGGTAACTTGGGTACTATTTACTGTGTTTGTCCAACAGCCATCTTCCAATGATCCCACAATCTTGTGCCTTTTTTCCCTTGAAATTTCTACTATAGTATTTCCTGCCAGTTCCTCCAATCAGTCAAGTAGAAAAAACATCTCTGCGAAAGCTGTATACAACCTTAAGAAAATACTGCAGAAGAATTTGAAAAAAACCCCAAACACCCAAAATCAACAGTCAATATATTAACTCCCATTTCCAACAGAAGGCTAAAAAGGAACTGACATAAAGCGAGTGGGAAGGGGCACAGAAAATAGGAGGAAAAGGCTAACCTCACTGCTGGAGGGCTACATTTAGATTACAGTGCTTTCCTAAAACCTGATAGCCTGACTGCACTCAAACTTCAGCCAGGAAGGATCACCGTTGTGCTTGACAAGCGCTCAGACAATGGCCAGGACTCTCTGCATTTCTGCAGCCTCTGAGGACAAATACCACCTCGAGATCCTCGCAGTCTGAAATAGGAACACTAAATCAAAAAGTATCCACTTCCTCGCTCTGGCTGTAGTAACAGTGGGACAGCAGCGCACATTTGGAAGTGTAGAATGATAGCTAACAGAAGAGCAAGACAAGGAAGAAATGTTCAAAGTATAAGTTCTTGTGCATGCTCTTCTAAAAAACATTGTAACTCCTTTTAATTTTGCTGCTTTACTGTTCTACAGTAATTGACAAGCTGTCCAGTGACTTCTTCCTACCACACTAAGATGCAGGTTCTCCTTGGAAATGTGTAGAGAAATATGTGTATTAAAAACAAACAAACAAACAAAAACCCCAAACCCCACACTTTAGACTAAGACCTGAGCTAACTTTAAGAATAAAGCTAGTTGTGTCTCCAGCACTAGCAGCACCTGAGGCTGCAGCGCTTTTACAGTGCAAGAGGGAGAGGGGACTTGTAAAGAGAGACGCACGGCTTGCACCTTGGCTTGACAACCCAAATCAGGGACAGTCAGAGCGAACAAGAAGGGCATGGTTTTGCTTTGTCCTTCACTACCTTTCATTAGTTCTATCTCACACTAAGTCTTCTCTCCCGCTCCAGGATTGTTTGGTTGTTTTTTTGTTGTTTTTTTCTGAGACGTCTCTGTTAGCTTACGGGAAAATGCTCCTTCGAAAGGTAATACGGACATGCCAGGGAACACGCGAGGCTAAAAGAATGTGAACTTTATTTATGAGCTTGGGACTTGTCTTTATAGGCATGGCAGTAAACAAAGAGAAAAATACTGTTTTCAAGAAATAAAACCCCATCTGAATTATATCAGATACCATAAACGTGGTTTATGTAAATGCATGAAATTAACTACGAGGGCCAGTTCAACTTACTCAAAAGTCACAATAGAGAGGCACTGATGTCCAAAAAGGAATTTGAACCCACCAGTGGTAGAATTGCAGAAGTCAGGTTTAGACTTGGTGTTTTTAGACCTACATACAAAAAGTTTTCCATATGAAGTTGATTGCATACCATTGCAAGGAAATCAGAGGCTGTATGCTTCAGAAAACATAGACCCAGAGTTCATGAGTTTCTGATTTAAATTATCCTAACAGCTAATCAAGTGATCAGATCCAGTGATCCAGGGTTAGTGTAATGCCTCACATGATTCTAGTGAAGAAAAAGCAGTCATACTTCAAATAAAGATGAAAAATACAAATCACCACATAGTAAGTTTTTTACTATAAGGGCTATTTTGACATGCATAGTTACACATAGTCGTCGAGCCAAATGGCAAATCAAGGTCTAGACCGTTACCAGTTCGATATTTCCTTGTGTTACTTGTTTCTATTTCAGCAGCAGAACGACAGTGCTTTGAAACCTGAAGAGCAATGCTGCCCCTTTTCCAAATATATCTTCAAAGCGGTGGCATACTAAAGAAAGGCTGAACCTTTGGGAAATTAAAGCAGCGTCCAACCCTGAAGTCACCCACACCCAAAAACGGACAGCAGGCAGAAGTTAGGAAAAAGGACAGGGCTCTTACCCACAAAAGCACCAGGCTCTAACCTGCTGCCAGAATTTGTACATTCTGCTTTATATGCTTTCATTTGCAGGCAAACTGTGAAACTAAACTGCTTCATCAGATAAAGTGGAAAGATTAGATGCAGAACGTGACAATCCCATTTACATTCACGCCAATCTATGAAAGACATTGATGTACTCAGCGGGGCCCAAACAATATCATTTCAATTACACAGGCTTAAGAACAAATACCCACTTTTTAAGGACGTGAAAAGAAATCATTTAGCTGCAAGAACTGGCCTCAAAACGTATCAGGTAAGTTGGGGTTTGTATTTGTTTGAACCCCCAAGGTAGAAGTAAGAAACAGGACACCAGGTTTAACAATAATGGATTCTCCATGGTTTTTGATAACATTGTCAAAAAACATTAGGCAAAAAAAAGTATTTAAAAACAAAAGCTAAGTGATACAACGTGAAAATGGAAAAAAATACACTCCAAACAATTCTTCTTGCAAGAAACAAAAAGCACACAACAAGCTATGCAAGCGTTCATTTTACCAGCTACAGACAGACAGGTGTAGAACATGGCACCACGCTCAGCTGTGCAAACCTCGAACCTATGTGATCTAAAAACGATCCTGCATTATCTGCAACACAAAATCATACAGGAAGTATTCCAGCATATTCAATATGAAATACAGTGCATCAGTAGGCACAAATACCAATATTCACATTAGAACTGTGCCAGTGATGGCATTCCTCAGCTTTTACTATGCTGAATCGAATACAGTGCATTTACAGCATATACCATATTTTAAGGCAATGTGTGGAAAATTAGCACAAGGCTACACCGTTTAGAATTAAGTGCAGTTTTACAGAAAAAAAGTGTGAGATTGGTTTTTTACGTACTGCTTTTGATGTTCCACTCCCTGGCTCAGTTCAACTTCTGGAAGAAGAAATAAAGGTGATCAGAAGTTAAAATAAAGCACTTGTACCCAGCTTAAAGCAGTGAAAGCAGATTACAGAACCTGAAAACCAAAACAATGTGTTCTGATAGTCTAGTGAATGTCGAAATGTATTTGTATCCAGAAACTGGTCTCTCTTGGGACATGTAGTGCAACTAAAACAAAACCCCTAAGTCACATGTCTACTTCATCACAAATTACTCTAAGAGTTCTAAACTTCTTGTTTGCATGGGTCACCAGCTGGCAAGCCTTGGTCTTTCCTCTATAGGCTCGTGTGCAAAAATACCCAGATTTGGGGTGTAAGAACACTTGCCATATCCCACCCCCCTCCCCCAAATGCAAGAACTAGTCAAACACTGAGAATCAGACTCTTTGGAGGATGGAGCAGATGGTAAGTTTACACTACAATGCAAATGCCTCTCTCTCTCTACTACAAAAGCAGTAAAAGCAAACACAGAGACTAAGGAATCTCTCCAAACAGAGGAAACGGGATCTACAGCTTGGGTCTCAGAACAATCAAGCCCAAGAACAAACCCAACAGCATCATCTTAAAAGTTACCATTGTTGGAGTTTGAACCCCATGTCCAGCAGGCCTAAAAATGTCTGTCTGCTTTGGTGGACACACGTTAAAATCCACCTCATTCCACCAAAACCTAACAGCAGCTTTAGCAGGAGAGGTACAACCTGAACGCCTCTGTAAACTGACGTCCATAAACCAAGTTAACACCCTGAAACCCCTAACCGAGCAGGCAATGCTTTACAGATACCTACGCAGCATGTGTTTTGCTGGTAGCTCTGAGTCCTCTGGCAGGGATTCTTCTGACAATAACTGATGAGTTCTTCAGAATCAGGGCATTATCGTCAGTGTATTCTGAAAAAAACATGATTCAGAAAAAAAACCTTTGTGAATTCATAGGAATGTATATTCGTATGTAATTACATAGCACTTCAGAGAATACCTTTACAGCTATGAAAGCAACATTTTATATGTAACATCACGCTTTTGTTGTCTCAAACACACTAATAGTACATTTCAAGTAATCTTTGGGTTTGATCATCAAACACAAGCAGCAAAATCTTTTTCTTTTTTTTAAAAGTAGTTTCAATGCCAACAGCAAAAGGGTCTCAGAGGTCACAAAAAGAGAGTCTGCTAATGCATGAAGTTCTTTCCTGATTGAGATTCAGTTGCTTTTGCTTCTGGTAGGCTACAAAACCAGTAGATCTTTGGAGAAAAATAAGGTCTCCCCTGCAGAAACCAGATTGTAACATCTGACTGGCTTGCCCTGCAACAAAACAGGCGCTTGGCTAAAGCATGAAGCTCTGTGCCATTGCCTTCCAAGGTGTTAACTAAAAGTGATTTCCTTCTGCTGCCAGTGCTCAGGACTGACAGAACAGAGAGGAGAGCCTGCCAACTCTGCTTCTGCGAGCTTAATCCGTCAACAGCCACACTTATCAGCTGGGCAGTGCTTCACATTTCAACGGAAACTGTTGGGGTTTAACGCAGCAGCCAGCAACGAGGACCCGACAGCCGCTCACTCACCCCTCCCCTTCCCCCCCAGTGTGATGGGGAGCAGAAATGGACAGAAGGGGAAACTCAGGGGCTGAGATAAAGACAGTTTAATAAGACAACAAAGGAAATACTACAGCTACTACTGCTACTGAATATGAAAAACAAACTCTATACAATACAATGTTCCCACCACCTAATGACCGATTCCCAGCCAGTTCCCCAGCAGCGATCACAGAACCTGGAACTTGCAGATTTCATGAATTTTGCAAAATTCCCGCTGAAGACCAAACTCCTGCAAAAGTTCGAACTCCCAGACAGGAGAGGATGCCAACTCATAGAAAAGCGAATTAAAGAAAAAGGATGCCTACCTCCCTGCTAGCCACCCTTACAAATTGAGCGTGCCATCCCTGGCATGGAATATTTCCGCTGCCCAGCTTGGGCTGGCTGTGCTCCCTCCCAGCTCCTGCGCACCTGCTTGTCAGCTGAGCATGGGAGACTGGAAAAGTCCCTGACTTCATAGCAATGACTGAAAACATCCGCATCGTCAGCACTGTTCTCCTACTAAATCCAAAGCACAGCAGCTACTGGGAGGAAGATTAACTCTATCCAAGCTAAAACCAGGACAGTAATGAAACTGCAGTGCTAGGATTTGAATCACAGAAATGTTGGGGCTTTTTTCAGCTTGCTTTCACAAGGAAGGCAGAATTGGCTCAAAGTAAAGCTGTCTCTCCCCTCTTAAGCTAATCGTCTAGTTTGAATTAACCAAAGGGATGTGAATTCTTTCGATTCACTTTTTGCAGAGCAGAGACACTCAAACTAAATCACTTGCAAAGACAGGCTTTAACAGCCTTTCGAAAACAGAGTGTGCCTGAAGCTCTCCATGTTTTGCCTTGGCTTTCACCACGCTAGTCTTCTGCAGAGGAGGGAAGCCTTGTGACCTTTTATATAAAGCCCAAACAAAAAAAACCACTACCTGTGACACTTCGACTGAATAAGCTTAAAATGCAAAGGCCTCTCCACGAGAACAGTGTTTATCTTGTTCTTACACAAGCTGGATAAGATTAAATCTTCTAAAGCACTGTCAGCAGCCATTCCCTGTAATCTGCCGACGGTCTTCAATATCAAAAGCCCTTACCTTGACAGACGAATCGGAACGATACTCTGAAAACCAAAGATGATGTATGTCTAGTCAAGCTCTGTCAGGGTGGTTTTACTCAGTGATCACACACAGAACAGGAATATTTCACAATTTACACTCCATTTTTCAGCATATTATTCCTACAGGCAGGAACCTCTCTCAGACCAAAACATACCTATCAGAAGACAGTATTTCAACAACGAAATGAAAATTTTACTTCTATTTCCAAATGATGGAATCCTTCTTCAGAAAACTGGGAAATCTTTGAGACAAAACTAATTTCTGATCTTCCCCCCTACGGAGCTGAACAGCAAGCTTCCTCGGGACTTTGGAGCAGTTTCAAATCATAGGAGAAAGGACTACTAATGACAAAAACAGAAGCTTTTACAGAAGTGCTAGCCTGAAGCCAACAGCTGGAGCTCTTCTCAAAAGGAAAATCTCACCACCACACAGCCACTGTCAAGAAAGGCCTGCCCTGGGGCTGTGTGATGGAGCAGGAGCTCAAACAGCTGTCGGGCCCAGACAAACCACTGCCAGGAGATCGTGCCAGCTGCAGTTCTCAAAGCCCAAAGCAGCTGCTTCTACCTGCTGAACGGAGTCACACAGAGCACTCCTTTTGGTCCACACCACAAACCACTGGATTGAGATTCCAGAGACGGAGGATAAGCAACAGCGGCTCCACAAAAAGACAGGACTTTGCTGTGCCTGTGCCGGACTGAGGATGGTGGTTGTTCTGCGGATGACTACAAAGGGTAGCACCTCTCTGAGAAAGAGACTAAATATATGAGGATAGCTGGATATGACTAAATATTTTAAAGCACTGTCAGCAGCCATTCCTTGTAATCTGCCTACTGGCATCTCCCAGCAGGAACCTGTTCCCCGAGGGCAGCAGCATCCCCTGGCAGAGACTTGGCAACTCCCAGGACCTACAAAGTAGCGTCCCTCGGCCTAACCACACACCTCAACCTCTGCAAAGTGAGCAGTGACCTCCTGCGCAACAAGGCGACTTTTCACACGTGTCCAAGCAGAGCTCCAACAGAAATACTCAGCAAGCTGGAGGTAACAACATGGGTGATTCCTACTCCCTTTGAGCACAAAACTTGTTTTACTGCCAGTGACAGACAGTGAGTGGCTACTGGGCTTTTCTCAATCTGACCTGAGATTAAAACTAAGGATTCAATTAATTCAGCAAACTTGCAAAAGCAAAGGAAGATTTGGATGTTATAGTAAAGTCAGGAGCAGAAGAGACAGAACAGTCAGGAAAGAAGTATTTCAAGGAACGAGTGGAGGCAGACAAGTTAACAGCTACTTTGACTGCTGCCTCATGATGACTTAGAAAGCTTAAATTAATAACTGCATTAGTATCCACAACCTTCTTCCTGCAAAAAAGTACAAACAACTCAAGCCACGCTCTGAAATTTATGCTGCTTCACATTTAATGCACCACTTAAAAATTCCATTTTTCAATTCACCTATAATTCTAAAAATCTGCTAGTTTTAATAATTTGGGTCATATATACAGTATAAACAGGTTACTGAAAAAAGTTCCTACTTTCTTTTATGGCCTGCTTTAATCCACCATTTTGATGCTGACAGCATTGCAAAGGCATCTCTCTGAGCACTGTCTAGAGAAGTATTTTCACTCCGATAAAGGACAGAAGCTCAGCAGAAGTCATCAGAAGGCAAGCCTACATGCGAAACGACAAAGAAAAGCCTTTATTAGGCTTGGATGTCTTGCTCACCAGCTATTACGTGACTGGGGAAGCGATCTGCAGAGTAAGAGATCAAAATGACTGCTGACATGCCAGACTGCCTCGACCAGAAAACAGGGTACTTCCCAAGAACACATTTTCTCCCTGCTGCTTAAAAATATGCTTTCTCCTCATCTCATTTTTCAACTCTGTTCTAATCAGCACCACTTGCACACTTTGTGACAAACCAGTCCTCTGTGTCGCTGGCACTGCCTCGAAACATCCTGATTAATAGACTGGACTGCTATTTCTGCATTTTCAGCTTCCACCAAAAGAGGATCCCAACCACAGTTGGTATCTCATCCTTGCTTGAATTAGCTAGTGCAGTAGGCCAGATGCTTCATGGAACTTTCATTTGCATTATGATTATACAGTACTGTGCTCCAAAAGAGCACCTGCATTGCTTTGAAAGGATGAGTCAATAAAATCTAACATACTTTCAGTCATTAATCTGATTATACAGACTGCCCGATGCCTTAACGCCTTATTGGCTCCGCTTGCCACTTCAGCATGTGACTGGGAAAGCGAAAGCCGAGCTGGACACCCCGTGGTAATGAACTAAAAGACACCTGCCCTAAGCCCCTGGCCAAGGGACACTGACCTCGCTGACCGCACAGCCCCGAGAGGTCCCAGCCCTGCTGGGGACAGAGCCCGAGCAGCTCCTTCCCAGACAGACCTTGCATGGGCTCCACTGAAACATCATGGTTTTGGAATGGGCACACGGCTTACCCTCAGTTCACCCAGGGAAACGGGGAACTCCAAACCCTTTAGGAAGGCTCCACACAGCAATGCTGCCTGGCAGCCCAGGAATTAATTGCACGCTGAGGCGTAACCAAAGAAATCCCCCACACTAGCACATCAACAAAACGGCACGGGGAAGGGCAAGCCTTAAAAGCTGCTGAAGTGTCTGCTCTGAAATGCTCAGTTTGCGCAGTCTTGAAGACAGCAGCTGTGAGGCCAAATGGTTTCACTCAGAGTTAGCACGAGGTTTTCTGAAGACATCACATCGTGGCACTACTACAGCTCTCAAGTGCGTGCTGCAACACTGAACTCCAGCAACGGCTGACTTCAAGAGACAGTCTGCCAAGAGCACTGTTCTTCCCTAAAACTATTCATCTAAGGCCAGTTCAGACGCCCATTTTGGTGTTACAGTTTGTTGATTTTGCCTGATAAGCAGAACAGCACATTCTCCAAGTGTTCTGAGTCAGAATGTTACAGAAACCTGAGTCACGGAGTTTGCAGTTCTTCCACAATAATGTGAAAACATCTGTTATAAAAGACAGGTCATGAAATTCACATCAAATTTAATAGAGGCAAGTTAAAATGCATCATTCCTGAGAACAGGCTTTTGGAAGGGAATTCTGCCTTTACAGAACACGCGTCTATAGGAAGCAGGGAAGAGGGCACGCCACCCCCCCACACCCCCCCTTTTTAAAACAGGTCCTGACTATCCCCACAGATATCCTCCCGAACCTTTTTAGCATTTTACCTAGAAGAATTCCAGGACACCAAAGCTTCTGTGAGCGCTAAATGTCGCCCATCAACCACATATTCCTCCATGCCTAGCTCTGCTCTAAAGCACGGATCCAAAGGCCGTCGTCAGAACAGCAACCCCAAACAAACAGCTCTGTGAGGCCTCAACACAAGTCACAGCTACCGGTCGTGGCTGAATGGCATTACCGCTGCCCACCCCACGTATCCCCGGTGCCGCTGGCCCTCCTGATCCCCCGCACGCTGGCGGGACGAGCCCCAGGCTGACTCATGCTACGCTGAGTTGAGCCGCAAAGAGCAGAGCGGGGCTCCCGCAGGCTGCAGCCCCATGCGGTGGTCTGCAACTCCACCAGCCGGGCGGTCCCCGAGGCCCCGTGCCCGCCGCCCCACTCACCTTCTTTGCTCTGGGCGTCGGTGATCTGCAGGTCGCAGTTGGATGCCTTCAGCTGCTCGCGGCCCATGATCTGGCGCTTGAGGTCATGCAGGGACATGTGGAGGCCGTGGAAGCTGATGGTATCAAAGTTCAGTTTGGCAGAGAACTTGTAGTGCACGCCAGGCATGGCTGGGGCCAGGCGGTGCCTGCTCCGCGATGGCGTCTGCTGGTGGGCGGGAGGACGATGGGGAGAGGCCTCCGCGGCCCCGGCTCAGCCTTGGCTCCCTCTCGTGCACCCAGCGCTGCCAGGCACGACCGCTGGCGACGACACCAACAGAACCCCTGCCTCATGGTTCCAGTGAGGGGTTTCCCGGCCGACAGCCGCAAGCACGTCACTGTGCACACAATGGCACACGGCAACCACCCCCCCGCACCTCATGTGACCCAGCACATTGTGACAAAAGGCCCCGTGACACGGGCGGGGAGTCCCGCCCTCTTCCTCCTAACACCTCTGAGAGCCATATTACCTAAATATAATAAAAAAGGCTTGTTGTAGTCTGGCAGGGCTAACGAGGGAGCTTCCACGACTGCTGGGTTTACATCTTTCAATGCCTTTTGGGCTGCCAGAGTCCGGAAACCCTCCGCATTTCCTCTTTAACCAAGGGATAGAGGTTTTTGCTCTTTGTGTCTGTTTGTTTCTCCTGTTAATGGGGATTTGGAAGCCTAGGTTTTCACATGGTAGCCTTGCTTATAAGCCTGTGGCGGAATACGGATTATATGTATTCATTCCAGAAGTCGGCCATAGCCACAGTCCAAACTCCAGCAGCAGAGGCAAACAAGCCTGGCTGTTGGATATGCACCAAAGCCCACCCTCTACCAGAAACCACCTCTCCTTGCTATCTGTCCCCTTAAAGTCTCAGTGGGACCAGGACAGGTACTGCATTATGAATCTTCACTGAAGAAAGCAAGCATACCGCCCTTACGCCAGGAGGGGTTTGTCTGTAGTCTGAAAGGAGACACCTGCATTTGCCTGGAAAGCCAACCTATGGACCAGCTTACCCGCTCTGCAGGGCTGCGAATTGCAAATGCCAACAGACCCTTAAAATTAATAGAATGGATGGAAAGGTACAGTTCTGGTCTTAGGAGCACACAGATGAAAAGGGGAATCTTATGCCTGGCATGTTCCACAGATCTGTTCCTACGCCTAACGGCAACGGTACTCCTCCACAGATTTTTCCAAAACCTTGCTATGCCCCAGATCCACTGAACGTGGAAGGGAGATGCTCCAGAAGTCCTTACACAAAACCTATTGTGATAAGCCATCTCGCCGTCGATTTCTTCCTGGATGGAGTTTATCAGGCCCTGCCGACCCTGAGACAACGTGGTTATTCACAGACAGATTAACTTGGTACTCTGCAAGAGTCCATACCCAAACTCGAGACACCAAGGCCTTAGTCAGTGTGCAGGTACAGTACTAACTCAGACACGAACCCCAGCGTGTCACTTCATCCCAAGTGCCACATTCACCGCACCTTCTTCCATCGCCTCGCGCCGATGAATTGTTTTCCAGGCTCTTCCACCCGTCGCAGCTCAGGTAGCTGCACTCTGGCTCAGGGCTGACTGGGGAACTTCTCAGTGCTTGAACTTTGCTTCGGACTTGGTACGAGCACGAGACTTCACCCCTTTGGCTTGGCCCCCAGCAGAAGGCAGGCAGGCTGCAGGTCTGCAAGAGGTTGGATAGAACTGAGCTTGTACACCTACCAGAGATTAAAAACCAATCAAAGGAAAAGCCCAGAGACACTGCGTTAGAGAGTGGCAGAAAGAAACATCGTGGCTGGTCACTGTTTACGACACAGGGTTTGGAAGTCAGGAGACTGGAGCTCCCAGCAGACTCCATTGTTTGAATGGAAACACCCCTGAGCTTTTGATCCGGACAGAAATATCACAGACTGCCCCCATCTCAACTTTGCAGTTGCCTGAAGCTTTTGGTTGTCTACGCCCAGTTCTCTTCCACGCTAACAGAGTATGTTTAACCTGCAAAACAGCACTACAAACGGGCAGCCAAACGCCTCTTCTCTCCAAGATGTGAAAAGTGCAGGTAAAGACAGCACAGGTACCATGACCAGTCTTCTGGTCTGAGTCAGGTTTTAAAAAGCAAAGTCTTCTGCACCTCTGTTTTCCAGCTGCTGCCAACAGCTGCAGAAAGGGTCTGGTGCTGATCAGCTGGAGGATCGATGCTCACTGCCAAACTCCAGAAGAGGACATTACACCTCAGGCTGCAGACTCTGAGCCCAGCCTGAAGGACTGAGTGACCTGTCTCTGGCCATCGGGCTGACTGCAGCATTGCACATGCCCTGGCTTCTCAAGCTCTTCCCCAGCAGTCCCCTCCTGGCCACTCTGCTACAGGCTGCCATAGGGTCTCAGGGACCCATATTCAGGATCCACTCTGGCATCTCCCATCAAGAACGTTACTGAGATGCTCTCCCAGCACACTGTGCTCCTCTCACCTCTTCTGGTCTCTCTGCATTGTCCGTTTCTGATCTCCTGCCACAGGTTCTGACCTTCCCTCAGATTCACACTGCTCATAACAGTCCCCCGCTTCAAGGAAGTCAACAAAATGACCACATTCTCCAGGTTCTTGTCTCTCATGGGAACTTCAGTCTGACAGCCAATACAGAAAATGGCAGTGTGATCACAAAAGCATCAAGGCTTGCCCCAGAGGTAGGCAGGGTGAGATTTTCTGGTGTTCTGCAGGGAAGCACAGCACAAAGAAACCTGGTGAGGTTTAAGCATTTACAACTTTACTGGGCTTTAACAGGCTTCTGCTGCCTTCTGCAGACCTCTTGGCTGTTAACACGCCAAACTTCCCAGCCCCCTAGGATGTGAGATGGCTTGTTTTGGCTTGGACTAGGCTATCAGTTAACACCTGCACTGCTGAACCCTCGCTGACCTGAGTGTGCTCCTCACAGCTCTGTCCCCTGCACCCTGTGGGAAGGGAGGCTCAGAGTAAACAGTGCTGCACAGATACGGACTGATGGCAGCACAATGGGAATACATATGTGAGATTGGTGGGGAAAAGGTCGAGTATCGACACTGGGAAACATGATGCCAGTTCAGTGTCTGCAGCAGGATCCAGGCAGCTGCAGAACTTAGCAGTGACTCTCTTTGGAGACCATAAGGCAACGGGGACCCTCACTCCCACAACTGGCCCTCAATGACATCCCACTTCTCATATCCCTGCTCTCCCTTTCCCCTCCAGCTTTCCAGACTGTGGGAGTTGTCCTCTAAGGGTAAGACACGAGAAAGTGCTCCTTGCTGAACCGCCACCATTTCCCCCACTGGAACCACCCCAGGTCTGCACACAAGGACATCGGGCAGTGGCAGCAGTTCACTCCCGTTCTGCTCCCTCCATACCCCTTTGACCACTTGAATGAAGTCTGCTCCCGGGATCTTCCTCCTGCCCACAACAGCCTCCCTAAAGAACTCGACTATCGGCCACTTCTGTTTGCACAGGAGGTTATGCATCACGATGAGATCCTGGGGTGCACAAAGAAGGGGGAGCCGTCCTTCCCCTAGGGCCATAGGTCCTCTCTGGTGGTGAACACTGGAAAAGATCAGAAAGCACCCTGAGAGCACCCATACCCACAGTCACTGTGCCAGCAGGTGTGACACCATCTGGGGTAAAGCAGCGCAACTCTACTGACCTGCTCTTCTCTCTCCTGTCTTCCCTTTCTTCTGAGGGTTTCCGTCAGCAGGGTTTGCTCCTGAGTTCCTGCAGATGTAACCAGAAACCCTTCTGTTACGGCCTAGGAAATAACTCACCCAGCAGCTATTTTTCAGAAAGGGCTGCGGTTACTTGTCTGACACCAGCAATGCCCAGACAGAGCTTCTGATGCACCTCCTGAGCACAGGGATGCAGACACTTAGAGTAACTCACATCATTTAAGAACACACAACAGGGACTTGAATGTGAAAATGAGCACAAAGAAAGGCGTCTTCTCACAATCACTACCTCTTTGTTTTTCATGTCCATATTTTCCTCACCATGAGGAGGAAACACAGACTCTGCAGGCCCTGCAGTCAAATACCGTTCTGGGGGACAGGCGAGAGAAGAAAGCAGAGAGACCTGAACAGGGAATTTTCAAATGGATGATGAATCAAGTAGAAGCAATGGCAAAGTGTAGTACCAATTTACAGAAATTTAAACTTGACGGAACTGAGTAGTAGAAGTGAGTATTACAGAGAAGTAGAGGGCAGCACTGCAATCAGAAGGGTAAGCAACGCAGACAGCTCTAACCGCAGTTTTTCACCTGATTGCCTTAAACAAAACAGGCTTGAGATCCCCATTGCTCACTTCACCCTGGAACAGTCTCATTCCTCCTCTGACAGCCACTGTGCACCTGGCTGAGGACTGACACAATCCACACAAGGAGTAACCAAAGCTAAACACCGTACTTTCCTGGGTGAAATCTCACTGTTATTGCAGGAACCAGGAAGTAAAAAATCCCTGACAGGCTGACTGGAGCATCCCGGCTGTTATAAATCCACCCACCCTCGGTACCCCCATTTCCCAAGAGCCAGCAGCACAGCTTGGGTGGGGGGAAAGGCACAAATCAGACCTCGGGGCCGAGACTCAGGCACAAACATCTGCCAAGGGAGCCGCATCCAGCCAGGAGCGCTCCCCACTGGCTTCTCTGACAGCTCAGCCCTGGGGTGTGCTCCCACCAGGAGGGAGAAACCACTCCCATGTCTGGAAATCCCCGTTTATGACAGGCTGTCAGCAGAGAGGGGTGCTCCACGAGCACGAGCCCCACACGACAGCCTGGTGACAGCAGAGGCCCCGGTCTGTCACCACCAGCTGAGCCCTGGGGCGCAGGGCTGGGAACGGGGCCATGGCCGGGCCTGGGGGGAGAAGGGCTCCAGCTCCCTCCCCCGGCCCCTCCGCACGGGGAGATCCCTGCTGTTGCTGTTGCTGCTGCTGCTGCTGCTGCTGCTGCTGCTGCTGCTGCTGCTGCTGCTGCTGCTCCCCCAGCCTGGCCCTGCCCCAGCCCTGCTCTCCCTCGCCCCGGCTGCCCCCCCCCCCCCCCCCATCTCTCACCTCTTTCTCCTCAGGCCCCTCGGCCTCTGCCCCCCCCCGGCCCTGCCCCAGCCCGGCTGGGACTGACAGACCGCCTCCGGCTCCACTGATTGGCTCAGCTGTGGCTGGTGGGCGGGCACAGACAGCCCGGGCCTCTCCTCACAGCTCCGCTGATTGGCTCAGCCATGGCCAGTGGGCGGGCAAAGGCAGCCCCAGGCCTGTCCTCACAGCTCCGCTGATTGGCTCAGCCATGGCTAGTGGGCGGGCACAGGCAGTCCAGGCCTGTCCTCACAGCTCCGCTGATTGGCTCAGCCATGGCTAGTGGGCGGGCACAGGCAGTCCGGGCCTGTCCTCACAGCTCCGCTGATCGGCTCAGCTGTGGCCAGTGGGCAGGCACAGGCGGCCCGGGCCTCTCCTCCCAGCCCTGTCAGGGATTTCTGGTTTCCTGTCCACACCTTCCCTTTTCCCCAGAGTTTTCTCCCCCCCCCCCCCCCCCGCCCCCCTCTCTTGCAGGCCATGGTGAGCTGACTCTGCACACACCGTCCCGTGGGTGGCACGGGCTGTGAGCACAGGCTGGTTGGTGCGTCAGAGCTGCGGGCTGAGCTGTGCTGCCGCTGGAGGCCGGGTGGGTGTGGGCCGCGGGCAGAGGTGCTTTTTGCTGGTCGTTATTGCTGTGGGGGCCTGTGGCAGCGGTGGGAAGGTCGTCAGCCTGCAGCTCTGCAGCAGCTGAAGCTGCCCTGAAGGAGTTGTAATGGCAGGTGCTGCTCTGGGTGTTTTGTTTTCAGTAATGGTGTCACTGAGTTGGAATTGTGTCTGTGTGATCAGGTGCTGGGGATCTTCTGGTGCTGCTCTGCTGTTTCTGGAGCACGACCTGAGAGCCTTTGTCACCCAGAGCTTTCCTGTCTGTGCCCAGAGGAGCGATGGCCATGGCGCTGAATGACTCCCGTGAGTAATGGCTTCCCCAGTAGGCTTGGGGTTAGCGAATGCCCATGGACAAACAAATGCAGAATGTGTTTCCTCCAAGGATTTTGATGTGCTGCCACTCTAGAGTGAATCTGAAGATGTTTTGACCTCCTTCTCCTCCTCTTTCTCTTCTCTGTTCTTCCTTCTGCTTTTCCTCCTCCTGCTCCTCCTCCTCTGGTTCTTCATCATCCTCTTCCTCTTTCTCCTGTTCTTCCACATCCTGCTACTTCTCCTGTTCTTCTTTGCCTTGTTTTTCCTCCTCTTTCTCTCATTCCTCCTTTTTCTCCTGTTCCTCTTCCCTCCTCCTCTGCCTTCCTCTTCCTCCGTCTCATTCCCACGCATCCTGTCGCTGGATCCCCAGGAGAAGAGCTCAGCACCTCCCTCTGCACATCCTCTCCTCGGGAAGCTGTGGAGAGTGGTGAGGTGGCCCCTCAGGCTCTTTTTCTCCAAACCAGACTATTGCAGTGCACTCAGCTGCCCAGCATCCATCTGCCGAGCATCTGCCCATGCCGGGCCCTTTCTCCACAGAGGAGAAGCAATGCTGGTGGCACCAAGGCTGGCTGGAGGGCAGCAGCACGGGCACCTCTCCCTGGCTTTTCCCCACCGGGCAGCCTGCTGCGTGTGCTGGTGCCTGGTGTTGTCCCTCCCCAGGGGCAGGACTCTGCGCTTCCTGGGCTGCACTTGTTGGGGCTCTGTTGGGGCAGGGTGTGACCCTGGGCTGGTGCAGAGAGCAGCACCACGTCATGACTCCGTGCAGGAGCTGGGGTTTGGGTGCCACCGTCGCGAGGCTGCACCCAGCAGTGCAGGCTGGTTGGGGAGCAGTGCCCCGAGATGTGGGGGCAGAGGGTGTGGGGAAGAGGGGGATGGGCTGGGTGGTGAGCGATGAGGCACGGGCTGGCCCTGGAGACCCCTGGGCTGGAGACACTGGCCCAGGGACCAGCCGAGAGCTGCAGGCCTGGAGCTGGGCAGCGTTTGCCTTGGGGGAGAACAACAAAACACTGCCTGGCACACAGAGAAGGACCCCTCAGTATTCACATCGCACCCCTCCCTGTAAAAGAAAGCTAAAAAGGGTGAAGACAGCAATGCCATCTGCACTGTTGGTAACACTGAGGCTTTTTCTGTCGTTTTAATGAAATTTTTTTATTCGGATAATTGCATCTGGGGGGCTGGGAGCCCTTGAGGGCCAGCGCGTGCCGCAGCTGATGGCCCAGTCCCGGTTTGGTCGTCTGGTGAGGGCCCCTCCAGTGTCCCTGGTGTGGTGCTGGCCTCTTGTTGGCTGGAGAGTCCTCAGAGCTGCTGGTGCTCATCTTTCAGGGTGGCCGTGGCCCCCCAGGAGAGTTCCCTGTCCCGGTTGGAAGTGGAGAGCCTGGGCACAGCCTCCCTGGACTCCTCCTGGGGCTCTTCTTGCTCCGTGGGGATGGCAGCAGGAGCAGCGGGGTGGCTGGCGGGTGCCCACCAACAGCGGTGGATGAGGTGCCGAGGAGCTCGTCTGTGCCGGATATCGCAGGGCTGCCGGGGGAGGCAGAGACCCTCCTCAGGAGGCAGCGGGGCCGGGGGCATCTTGGTCAACGTGGCCATGATGGTGTCTTCCACCATGGCTGCCTCCAACCCCCTGTTGTCAAAGATCTCCTCCAGCTCCTTATGGACCCAGGGCTGCAGGGTCTGCAGGAGCATTGGGTGGTTCTGGAAAAGGTTCATCCCGTTCAGGGTACAATACAATACAGACAATAATAAACTGTATAGCGCAGTCCCATACCTACCATACCCACAATACCCACAATAGCTGCAAAACAATAAATACTATACAATACATACTGTACAGTGCAATGCATACTCTACATAGAGTAAACTACATGCAACATATTATAAAACAAAATACCTTAGAAAACTAAATACTCTAGAATGAATAAACTGTTATAAATACTATACCATACATTAGGACAGGACACATACAATACACACAAGGCAATGCAAGCAAAAATACAATACATGCAATACAATACCTACAATATGGTATACAGTACATACAAGACAATACAAAACAATACAAAACACAGTACCGTTTTTTCAATACAATACCAAAGCAATGCAAAATACAATGCACAGAATACTATAGAATGCACAGTGGAATACATCAAATTTAAAAAATACTGTATGATAATACAATACGTAAAATAACAAAATACCACACAGGACATGAAAATGCACAGATACAGTACAATAAATACCATCCCTTACAACACAACACATACCATACATTCCATGTCATTCACTAAACAACACAAAATATACAGTGCAGTGCAAACAACACAAAATGCATTACATACAATACAGAACACTATACGTACCATACATGCCATACAAGACACACCATACCATATGTAGCACACGGTACATAGCACAACATTCCGTACCATACAATACATATCATGAAATACATACCATACAGGACAATGCAGTGCAGTACATACAATTCACTGCATAGAGTAAGCTACGTACATACCATACCCTACAATACCACACGGTTCATAAAATACAACGCATACAGTACAGTAGATACAATCCAAGAGCACAAACAGTGCAATACAATACAATACAGACAATAAATACGATAACGTCATATGATACATACGATACACAGTGCAATACACTCTGTAGAATACATACCATACGGTACAAAATACAACACAAAGACATTCAATATGCCACAGAACACAATACAAAACAATAACTGCCACACCATACAATACAGTGTGTACAACACAACACACACAATGCATGAAATACAATTAATACCGTACCATACAGTGCAAAATATCATACAATACATACAACCCAATGCAAACTATAATGCAATGCGTATAACACAAAGCAAAATACCATACAGTGCCATGCCATATTGTACCATACCATGCTGTACCATACATTTCCATGCTGTACCATACAGTGCCATACCGTACCCTACCACACCACACCAGACCACACCATCCCTACCTGTGACGGATGCCCTCCTCCTGTCTGACCTAACTGAACTCTGGTCCACGCAGATGCTCAGCAAGTCGGCCTGGCCAAAGTTACTCCTGTTGTGTGAGCGGTCAGTGGGAGCTCAGCACCCAAACCAAAAAAAGTGGTTTGGCTGGAGACTTGCCTGAGAAGGGACCGAAACTGCATGAACGCAGCAGAAAATCTGACCACAAATCAACCACTTTATGCCGTTAAGTATCTGCAGTCATCAGGGTCCGCTGAGCTCTCCCTCCACAGCAGCTGGCTGCATGGCCGTGACCTCCCCTGGATCTCCCAAGGTCACTCCTCGGGGCTGAGAGGTCCCTGACCTGACCCCACACACCGGTGGCTTGGTAAGTGACATTTTGTGCATGCATGTGACATTTAAGATACACTTAGTAAGCTTACGCAATAGTCGTTGTTTCCCGTACTGACTTCCAGTGTAGCAGATGATAGCAGAGTATTGACCACCAGTCCTTCTGTATTTTATTAAATATTTTGCATACCGAAATGTAGTGATTAGAACTGAATGAATTAACTGCTAGCTCAGATCTGAGTGATCTCTGACTCTTCTCCTGTGTCAATACCATACCTACCATGCATACAATACCATACACGCCAAACAAAGCCATACATACCATAGACACCTCAATGCCGTAGCTTACCCTAAGGACCATACAATGGCATACCGTACCATACCATACCCACAGCATCACACCGTACCCACTGCATAGTACAAAAGACACCACACCTTACAAAACAAAACACTGTATGTACCATACCATGCCTCACACATACAACAAATGCAACGCAGAATGGAATACAATGCAAAATGTAACGCAAGACGTTCAAAACAATACCGTACCGTACCCAATGCCATACCATACCCACAACCAAAATACCATACCATACCGTATGTACCAGACAAACAGTAGAACATACAGTACCAGACCATGCCTACCATACCTACAAACCGTGCCACGGAAACCGCACCACACATGCAGTGCATACCAGACAATCCTACCTACTCTCACTGTACAAAATACAGCACATTACAAAATGCAACACTGTAAATGCCATACCATACAGAATAACACAAAATACTGTATGAAACACGCTACACACAATGCAATAGAAACACGACGATACAAAAAAATACGATACAATACAAAATAGAACACGTACAATGGAGCCTATAGCCCTCCATCTCAGAACTCCAGCTGTGGGACTCATTCCGCCGTGTCTCGCTTATCCCAGTGGATCTGTGATGGAATACAGCACACGTTGTGTGCACTCTTGTACAAGACAGCCTGCAATACTGCAGGGCCATACAACACAAACCAAAGTCCAGTGCAAGCCATACACTACAGGCTGTACGGTACAAGCCACCCCACACATAAAACACACTGCAAGATACACTGCAACACAAAATGCATTACAATACGTACAATACAATAAATATCGTACAGTAGAATACAGTATATAAAATACAATACAAAACCCCCACAATACAATACAGAATTCAATACAATTCAAAATACAGTACGCACAATGCAATAAATACAACACCATGCCCTACAGTACATACCATACAACACCACACACACAATGCACACTATGGAACACACGCATTACAATGATGCCATAGCATGACATACAGTACATGCAATGCAACGCAACGCAAAAACCACAGAGCACATACATTCAATAGAAAATACAACACAAGCAACACAACACCTACTATAGCACACACTATATATGTTACATACTATCAAATGCACACAATACAAAATACAGTAGAAAAGAAATTACAGTACCTACAGCACAAAACACACAACATAGAGAAGACAATACACACCGCGCAATACAATACAAAGTGTACACAACATACAGTACATACAGTAACTACACGCTGTACAACCTATACAATACATACCATAAAATAGAATACAACCGATACAATGCACAACATAAAATGCAATGCACACCATACCATACATACCATACCATACAATGCGTACCATACAACACAATTCCCAATGGACTAGAAAACACAATACAATAAATACCATGCCATGTACTACACCCAAAATAATACATAGAATACATACAATAAAATAAATACCGTAACATACATTAAAGAAAACACATAAAATACAGTATAGTACATCAAATACATAAAATTCAATGCAAAATACAGTACAATGCCATACCATACAATGCCAGACCATAAATTACCATACCATACACTACCATACCATACATTACATACCATATATTACAATATAATACAAAAAAATACATAAAATACAATAAAAACCAAACCATACAATACAGACAATACTTACAAAAAATAAATACCACACCTCACAATACATTGCATACAATAAAATAAATGCCATACCATAAAATAGAACACCAAACTTACAATACAAACAGTACAATGCAATACAAAAGAGAATCAAACCCCACACAATACACACAACACAATACACAGAACAGACCAAACCCAGTACAACACAAAACCCAGTGTAATACACCGCATACCATACATTCTGTATTCTACACACCATACATATAATACAATATGAAATACAATGCAAAACGAAGCACAGCATACAAAATAAATACAATAGAAACAGTTAGACAACACACTACATAGAGCACAACAGCATACTACACAATAAATACAATGCAATTGCAATAGAAAAATAAAATACAAATTAGAAACATACAAGACGATGCAGACAATGCCCTACAATACACAAAACACAAAACAATACCCACAGTACCGTACCATGCCTACCATACCACACAATACACACAATACACTACACAAAACAATAAACAATACAGCAGAAAATACATGATAGGATGTAATACAAAAAATAAAATAAATACGGTACAGTACAATGCACACAATACGATACATACTCTGTGACACAATACATACCACACAACATATACAACACATACAGTACAATAGATACACACCACACAGCACAGACAATACGACACCATAACAAAACTTGCCTTTCGATATATAGCACACTGTTCATGCCAAACACCATACACCCCAATGCCACATCCCCAAGACCATACCCCCAATACCAAAAACACAAAATACACCATACTGTACAAAATACACAGCACAGAAACGCCGTACACACCACACCGTGCATACATTGAACGCAATGCAAAATCTGACGCCACACAGAATGTAACGCAGACAGCACAGCACCATACCCCATACCATGCCCAGCGCTGTGCCACACGGGCAGTACAAAACTGAATACAATTCTTACAGTACAGACCATACCGTCCCTACCAGACAAAATACCCTACCAAATAAAAAAACATACTATATAAGATACGAAACCATACCATACAAAATACAATAATACACAATACATACCACACAATACATGCTATAGAGCACACACTGCACCATACAAGGCTTACCATCCTACAGCATCCTATACCGTTCAAAATGCCATCCACACCATCCAAAATGCCATCCACACCACAAATACCTTATCATGCACTAAACTCCACACCATGCAGCAGACCCAACACGCAGCAGAGGGTACAGTGCATACCACAGAAGACAGGACACAACACGCACCGTCCCAAACAGCGCCGTGGCAGCCCTGAGCTCACCTCCAGCTCTCCCGTGGGTGTCCTCCGACCCCTCCATTCCTGCTTAAAGCCCTCTCCGTCCGTCCCGCCGGCTGACCGGGGCCGTACCCACACGCCCGGGGCCTCCTCCCGATCCCACCGAGGTCCCTGGGAGGGTGAGGAGGGTTCCGCCGACAGCCCCGAGCAGTGCCCTGCTGCCGCCCCTGCCCAGCCCTCCCCTGAGCCTTGCTCCCGGCACACAGACGGCCCCTGGCCCTGCCGCGCTGGCCGTGCCCATGCCGAGCTGGGCTGTGCGTGCCGCAGACGGCAGAGCCCAGCTCCGCGGCTTGGGGTCCCTCCCGGACACCCCTCCGCCTGCCCACCCCCTCCCACAGCTCGGACCCCGGGCAGAGCCCCGCGTCTGCCTGTGGCACCCCGGCCGGCCGGCTGGCTGTCACCTCTCCGGGAATAGCCCAGCGTACCCCTCCGCCGGACCCCCGGGTGGGCGGTTGCCTGCGGGGACAGGCGCTGGGGCCGGGTGGCTGCGGGGGCTCTGCCGGGCGCAGGCAGCCCCGGGGAAGCCGAGGACGCCGCGTTCCGCCCGCTGCCGGCGCCTGCGCTGCCGCGTCCCTGGGCATCGCCGTGCCGACTGGTGTGGCCAGTGCCCGCTGGTGGCCATTGGTTGCCGTTGGTGGCTCCGCCCATTGTGGGCGGTGCCCACTGGTGGCCGTTGGTGGCCGTTGGTGGCTCCGCCCGCTGTGGGCGGTTCCCGTTGGTGGCTCCACCCAGTGCTGGCTCGGCCAATCCACGGCCTGGGCCCGGGGCTGGGGGCCCGCCCCCTGGGCCCCACACAGCACAGCAGCCAGCACAGCACCGACAGTGTCACACAGACCGTGGGCACAGGGCAGTCGGTACCACAGAACGCAGCAGCACAGCACAGGGAACGCGACAGAGAGCAGACAGGGCAGTGAATCCCACAGCGCAGCACACGCTGCACACCGCGCAGTGCACAGGAACGCAGCGCAGAAATCAGGAACATGAAATAAAACGAGGAGCTGGCATGTGACAGTTAACGAGTGCGTCCCGTGTGACACAATTCCTTCAGAGGATGATGTTGGAGTAACACAGAGGTGTTTTTCTCCCCTCTCCCTGTTCCAGGTTTCCTCCAGTAATCGCCAGTCTGATGCGACTCATCCGATGGAAGCTTGCCAGCAGCCGTCACTGTTCCTGCTTGTGGAGGTGAGTTTCTTGTGACAGGGCTGTCTGCTCCAGCATTTCCTTTTCGGAAGCATCTGATGTTCAGCTGAAAGAGAAATCAGAAATCTTCCACTAAAATTCACACTTTTCTTTGTTCGTTCTGTTTGGGTTTATGGTCCTGGGTCGTTTATCAGCTGGGTAGGTCCAACCTGAAGTGCAGGAGCGCGTGTGTAGGAACACAGTGGAAACCCTGGAGCAGTGATGGAGCTCTGGTTTCAGCAGCAGTGGAGAGATGTGTCATGCCTGCACCCAGTTTTGAACCAGTGTCGTAGTAACTAAAGTTTTTGCATGTGTTACATGATGGATGTTACATGATGTCCTTCATCTGTTGTGGCTGCTTTAGTTCTTGACTCCATCAAAATCAAGTGTAGTGCTGGAAGTTGCAAAATGTTCTCCTCTTCGTGTGTTATTTGGTGGTTATTCCAACCACCAAACAGCTCTGTGTGGCTGTGCTTTAGCTTTGCAATGTGCAACATTTATGTCAGGAGAGTTCCAGTAATTGCTAGAAATGCAACTGTGGTGTTTGGCTTGGTTGTTGCTTTTTTTTAAAAGTATAAACTATTTCCTCAAAGTTTTAGTGGATTTCATTGGCCAAAGTCACAAGGCATGATTGCACCTTGATTTCATTCAAGCTGTTCCAAGGGAAAGTACTGAAAAATGCTACAGAACCTCTTTCAGCTTCCCCTCCTCCCCACCCCGCTACTAAAGCTGCTGTTGCTCTTTCAGACAGAAGGGCTGTCATTTTCACAGGGTGTCTTTGTCAAGTTTGGCAAAAATCCCGTTCCCGGCTGTGCCACTCCTTCCTGGGTCCTGTCTGTGTGCACACACGACTGCATTCAGTGGGCGGAATTACGGGAAGGAATTTGCAGCAGGCTGCTGTCGGCCATGGGCAGTGCTATGGAGTAGTTATTTCTGCAGTAGCCAAGTAGAGCTGTGAGGAACTGGGAAGCGTGCTGAGGTCTGACGTGCCTGGAGACGTTTGGTGATGTAGACGTAGCATGGGGTTCTTTCTTCCTTACAGCCTCTCATCTGTCTGTCTGTCTGTCCCAAGGGCTGGAGGCGTCAGTTAAACCCAGTGGCTTTCCACCACAGATGGTGAAAATCTCAGGAGTACGACTTTGGTGGGTCCTGTCGGCACGCGGGCAAGGGCACTGGTCTGCCAAGATGATGTGACATCCTCAGAAGAGTTTGGTGTCTTTTCTCACTTTTGGAGTGTTGCCAAGTTACACTCTGGGCTTTCTCATTCTGCTCTGATCTTGCAGAAGCTCGGTCCTTCTTTGTCCCTCTCCTGGGTACCTTTCTGGAAAGCCATTCCAGAGGCCCGTGGTGTCTGAGCAGGGGCTGTGTCCCTTCGCGCAGTGGCTGTTGGCGAGCTGCCAGCTCACAGGGGCTGGTGACTGTCACCCTCCTTGCTGTGTGAGGGACAGGGAGCAGATGGGACCCCGTGCTCTCCTGGCCTGCCTGGATGTGTGCTTGGCAGATGTGAGCAGATGGAGATGGCTGCTTTGTTGAGAAGAAACAAGAGTACCTCTGAGATTTAGTCAGTTAAATGCTCAGCTGTTAGGAAAGAAAGAAAAGGCTTCCAGAGGGTGGAAGGCAGGGTGTGGGGGGGCGCCCCGGGGCATGCTGGGAGCTGTAGTCCTGGGGCCTGCCCTGGGGCAGGGGCTGCTGCTGGCCATGTTGGTTCCCGGGGCATGCTGGGAGCTGTAGGCCCGGGGCAGGGGCTGCTGGGTGGCCATGTTGGTTCCCGGGGCATGCTGGGAGCTGTAGGCCCGGGGCAGGGGCTGCTGGGTGGCCATGTTGGTGTGGCAGGGACAGGATCCACTGCAGGCCCCGGCTGAGGTGAGGGCTGGGGCTGCCCGTGAGGGGAGCGGGGCCGTGGGGCGGGCACTGGGGGCTGTGCTGCCTGCTGGCCACGCGAGGGGGGCGGGGGGGAGCTCCCCGCTGGAGCCGGGCCCGGCCAGGGCAGCCCCGGGGGGGAGCCCAGAGCTGGGGAGGGGCAGGGGACGGAGACGGAGCCCCCGGGCACAGGCACCAGCGGGCTGTGGGCTGAGCAAGGGAAGGCAGAGCTGCTCCTCTGTGTGTTGCCTTTCCCTCTGCTCCCTTCTCCCCTCCCTGTGTGTTGCCTTTCTCTCTGCTCCCTTCTCCCCTCCCTGTCCCTCAGTGAGGCTGGTGTCCTTCCCTGGTGTCCTTCCCTGGTGAGGTGAGCTCCCAGCCCGGGCTGAGAGAGAGAGAAAAGGGGTGAGGGGAGAGGGGTCGCAGCCCTGAGTGTGCAAGTTTCATACAGACGCCCGGTTCTGAAGATACAGCGTGTCTGTGGGTCAGCGTTACCTGAAGATGCTTTTTCCTGGTTGATTTGATGCAGCGTGGTACATTTTGGTGGGAACACGGGGATGATGTATCAGAAGTTGCTGAAAATTAGATGGTCCTTGTGGTGGGTTTTTTTCTGTGCCTGATCTGGGAGCATCATTCTGCATGTATTGGTAAATGTATGTCTTCATTTCATTGAAACTGCAGTGTAAAACTGGAAATATTGTACCTGCAAAAGAATGGGAACAGCTGTCCTTGTTCGCCAAGGTGAGCAGAGAAGCAGTGGGGAGCAGTTTGCAGGATCAGAACTTCAGCCTGCTCTGGGTGATAGACCCTCAGGTAGGTAAAGAGAAACCTCGCTTTTTGAAATACAACTCTTCCTATCATGGTATTTCTTTTGTTTGGTTGTGTTGGCAGTCAGACTGTAAACGTGTGATTAAAGTGTTAAAAATCAAGCTATTTAAGGATTCTTTACTGTCTTAAATCCCATTACAAGCAGTGCACTGTGTTGCCCTGTGGATACTGCATTCTCATGAGTGACCTGACTGGAAGTTTTCCTTTCCTTTTCTAGTACAGGGATGCATTTATGAAGGCAAATCCAGGGTACAAGTGGTACCCCACAACAAACCACCATGTGACGGCTCAGACATCCCCTGTTGCAAACAGGAGAAATCCATGGGCTTTGCCTCAGACTCTGAGAGAGATTCACTAAGCCTGAGGAAAGAGACTACAAGGTGAAGAAATGCCCCAGCGTCACTTCAGCGTGGCAGGTGAGATTTCCACCCATGTTGCTCAAACACAGCAGCTTCAATTTTTTTGAGGAAGCGGCGTTGGAATTGAACTGCAAGAGCAGTTTTCTCTACTGCACGTAGTACTGTAGTGCTAATACCTTTCATGTCCCAAATGCGGTTGCCAAGACTCGAGTTAAAACTCTGCATAACAACCTAAAATTTTCCTTAGTGCATGATTGTTTTGAAGAGTCAAGTCCCGATCTGTGGCATATCATAACGCACACCCTGTATTGGGTCCAGATTTGACTGAAGCTTATTTCAGGGCTATCTGCTGTTAAAGATTTTCATTTTCTAGTCAAGAGGGAAAACGCTGGTTAGAGTGATTCACAGATCCGGTAATAACCTAACAGTACAATGTATGCTGTTAACCAGGTGTCCTTTATTACGGCGCCGGGCACACGGGGGATCTCTCCTCCAAATGTGTGCGCCAAACACCCTTTAATTTCAGGTTAAATAGAACTACAATATGCATATTAATCGTTATATTTTTGAGAGCGTATGAATCTATTCCAATTCTCCTTTAGCACGTGTATTACAGCTCCTGGGTGGTCTCTGGTGGTCTTAGGTCGTTACTTCATCTCTTTCGGTAGTCTTCCTCACTTGCCCATGAGTTACATCCGGGGCGCTGCGCATGCTCGGTTCGTTCTATCTCGTTGCAAAACTGCAAAGCTGCTTTTCGCTGGTTCTTGGTCGCAGCTCCTGCTCTTGTCAGTGTCTTGTCCTTGCTAAGTTTGCTAATCTATAAGGACAGCTTGCAACTTCCACACAGGTGCTTTGTTAAAACTAAAACTAGAAAATACCACTGCAGCTAGTTTGTTAAGGTTTCATGTTTCTTATTATTCCTTCTATCAAGAGGTGTTAAAATTCTTCTGGGTGAATGTACCACAGGCGAAAACTTTTTGTATTCAAATCAGTAGAACTGCTATTTAACTTCACTTAAAGAGTGCCCTGTTGTCTATTACATCTTGGAGGGGAAAACATAAAAAAAAAATCAGATCTGTGACTAAGTGTAGGTGCAGTGCCTGAACGAATGAAAAGCAGGTCATCTCTCACTGGTGTCCACAGACAGCAGAACTGTTGCAGTCCTGACCTTGAAATGCAGAGACATTGATGCTAAATACTGGGACCTTAAGAGCCCTGGATTTTTTACGTTCTCTTTCTACATCTGTTTCAGTCTGCTGCCACTCTTTTATTTAGTACTTTTCTTGACTTCCTTCATCCTCCTTTCTATTGAGATCTTATTCAAAGCTAAGTTTTTGAAATAATTTCCTGTATTTGTAGGTATTGCTAGTTTTGCTGTAGATCTTTAGCTTTTTGCATAGCCTTGCTATGTCTGTTTTAGTGTGCTGCCCTCAGTTTTTAGTTTTTGCCTTGGTTTCCTGAATCTTCCTCCCTATTTCAAGGTTCATTTGAAGTGTAATGTTTTGAAATCGCTGTCTTCAAGAGTTTTGTGTCATTCCTTAGGTCGTTAGTATTACAGATTTTCTTTCGAAATCTCTTTTTTGGTTCGCGGTCCTTGTATTTCCCGATAGTTTTTCTTTTGTTCCCTAATCTCTGTTGGTTTTTCACTTGTCAACGTTCATGTCTTCGTCTTCCATTCTGTTCTAGTCACTTTTTGTTGTTTTTCCAGAACACCCTGGCTTTGTACATTGTCTTTCTACATCTCATTTTAGTTTGCTGCCACTCTTCTGTTTCGTTTGTCCCTTCACTTCCTCCATCCTCCTCCCTACTGAGATCTTATTGAAGGCTAAGTTTTTGAAATCATTGCCTATATTTGTAGGTATTGCTTGTTTTGCTTTAGGTCTCTAGATTTTTGCATTGTCTTTCTATGTCTGTTTTAGTGTGCTGCCCTCAGGTTTTTAGGTTTTGCCTTGACTTCCTTAATCTTCCTCCCTAGTTAAGTTTTCTTTCTAAGTTGAAGGGTTCCCAGAGTGGCCTTGCTTTCTACATTGTGTTTCTGCAGCGGATTTACTTTGCTGCCATGGGTTATTAGTTTTGCCCTTTACTTCCTTAATCTTCTTCCTTATTTTAATGTTTGTGTGAAGTGTGAGGATTTCAAATCTGGTTTTCTTCACGAGTTTTGTGTCATTCCTTAGTACTTACTTGTATTGTTCTATATTTTTCCTTTGTTTCTTTAATCTCTGTCGGTTTTTCACTTTTTGACATTCACTTTTTGGTCTTCCTTTCTGTTGTAGACATTCTGTCTTGGTTTGTGGAACTCCCCCAGGCACCAGTACAGGCTGGGGTGGCCCTGCTGGAGAGCAGCTCTGCGGAGAGGGACCTGGGTGTCTTGGTGGACGACAGGCTGACCATGAGCCAGCAGCGTGCCCTGGCTGCCAAGAAGGCCAATGGCATCCTGGGGTGCATTAGGAGGAGTGTGGCCAGCAGGTCGAGGGAGGTTCTCCTTCCCCTCTACACCCTAGTTAGGCCTCATCTGGAGTGCTCTGTTCGGTTCTGGGCTCCCCAGTTCAAGAAAGATGAGGAGCTACTGGAGAGAGTCCAGAGGAGGGTTAGGAGGATGAGGAGGGGACTGGAGCATCTCTCCTACAAGGAAAGGCTGAGGGAGCTGGGCTTGTTCAGCCTGGAGAAGAGAAGGCTGAGAGGGGACCTTAGAAATGCCTCTAAATATCTGCAGGGTGGGTGTCAGGAGGACAGGGCCCAACTCTGTTCAGTGGTGCCCAGCGATAGGACAAGGGGCAACAGGCACAAAGTGAGGCCCAGGAAGTTCCAGCTGAACCCGAGGAAGAATTTCTTCCCTCTGAGGGTGACAGAGCCCTGGCCCACGCTGCCCAGGCAGGCTGTGGAGTCTCCTTCTCTGGAGATATTCCAGACCCGCCTGGACGCGGTGCTGTGCAGCCTTCTCTGGGTGACCCTGCTTGGGCAGGGGGTTGGACTAGATGACCCACAGAGGGCCCTGCCAACCCCGAACATTCCGTGATTCCGTGACCCACAGAGGTCCCTTCCAACCCCGAACATTCCGTGATTCCGTGACTCACAGAGCGCCCTGGCAACCCCCAAACATTCCGTGGTTCCGTGGTTCAGTTGAGTGTGCAGGGAGCGTGCAGGGAGTGTGCAGAGAGGCCAGGCTTGCACAGGGAGCAAGTCGTGAGCGTGGAGCGTGAGCAGTGACCATGCAAGGAGCACGCGGTAAGTGTGCATTAAGCGTGCAGTGAGTGTGCAGACAGGCCAGGAGCGTGCAGGGAGCTTTCTACGATGGCACGACTGGCTGGGTAGATGAGGGGAGAGCCGTGGGTGATGTCTGCCTCAACTTCAGCAAGGCTTTCGACACGGTCACCCATCACGTCCTCCTAGGGAAGCTCAGGCAGTGTGGGCTGGACGAGTGGTCGGTGAGGTGGACTGAGAACTGGCTGAATGGCAGAGTTCAGGGGGTTGTCATCAGCGGCGCTGAGTCTGGTTGGAGGCCGGTAACTAGCGGTGTGCCCCAGGGGTCAGTACTGGGCCCAGCCTTGTTTAACTTCTTCATCAGTGACCCGGATGAAGAGTTAGAGTGTACCCTCAGCAAGTTTGCTGATGACACCAAACTGGGAGGAGTGGTGGATACACCAGCAGGCTGTGCTGCCATTCAGCGAGACCTGGACAGGCTGGAGAGGTGGCCAGAGAGGAACCTGATGAGGTTCAACAAAGGCAAATGCAGGGTCCTGCAGCTGGGGAGGAACAACCCCAGGCACCAGTACAGGCTGGGGCGGCCCTGCTGAAGAGCAGGTCTGCGGAGAGGGACCTGGGTGTCCTGGTGGACGACAGGTTGACCATGAGCCAGCAGCGTGCCCTGGCTGCCAAGAAGGCCAATGGCATCCTGGGGTGCATTAGCAGGAGTGTAGCTAATTGGGGCGCCCTTGTTAGCAGCGCTAATGTAGAGCAGGGCGCTGATTGCACCGGCTGCGATGGGGGCGGGATTTGGGGGGGCTTGGGGGGTCGCGACCCCCCCCGCTGTGGCCCCACTGGCACTTTGGGGGGGGGGGGCACACCCGAACTGCGGGGAGGGGGGCGGAGCGTGACGCGGTGCCCGGGAGGGGCGGGGCACGGGGGGGCGGGGCGATGGTGGCTTGGGAGGGGGTGAGCAGCCAATAGGCGGTGTGGGCAGTGACATCATGCGCAGCCATTGGCCGAGGCGCCGCCGCTCGGCGCGTGCGTTCTGAGCCCGGGTCGGCGTCAAGTGATACGTGGGGTGGGGGGGAGGGGAGGGGGGGGGACACCCGCGCCGTCACAGGCTCCCACGGTGCCACCCAGCCGGGGTGGGGCCGGGGTGGGGGGGGCTGTGCTGTGACCCCCTGCCGCGCGCAGGCCTCGCGGCTGAGCACCGCCCCGCTCGTGACATGTGTGGGCTGTGGGGAGGGGGGAACCCGGGGGGTGTCTGTGGGGCTCCCCGCACCCCGCCTGGTGCAGCCAGGGGGGGGGCTGTGGGGGTCCCCGCCCCTGGGCGCAGCGTGGGGGGTGGGGTGGAGGTGTGTCCCCGCTGGGGGGCGGTGTCACGCAGCAGGGGCGGGGCAGGTGGGGCGGAGCCGCCGCCATAAAGCTGCGGGGGGGGGGGGGGGGGGGCACACCCCCTCCCGGCGGTGCGGAGCGATGCGGAGCGGAGCGGGCTGCGGTACCCCCGGCAGCGGCGGCTCTGCGGGGCCGGTGAGCGCCGGGGCGGTTTTGGCACCAGGGGGGCTCCATGCGGGTCCCGTGCGGGTCGCAGCCCCCTGACACCCGCCCCCCCGGGCTCCTCTCTCCACAGGTCTCGGCCTACCCTCGGCCCCTCCCCGATGGCTCTGCCCGCCCCTCCGCATCCCTCCCCCCCCTCCCGGTTTATTTTCCTGTTTTTGTTGGTTGCTTGGTTGGGCTTTTTCCTACCCCGCGCCCCTCCCTTGTTTCTCCCTTCCCCCTGCCCGCAGCAAGATGGTGCAGAAGGAATCTGAGATCCCCGGTTTCCACCGCTCCTTCAAGGTAAGGGGGTGCTCCCCGCCCCCGTGATGCTCCGGAGGGGGTAGGGGTTTGGGGTGCTCCGGGGGGGGACGGGAGAGTGCGGGGTTGGGGTGCGGGTCTGCGGCGGCTGGATCCCCTGCCCGGAGTGGGGGGGGGGGGCACGGACACACATCAGCGACCTCCCCCCTTCCCCCCCCGCCCCGAGGAGGGAGGGGAGCGCTCAGGGTGCTGCCACCCAACCCGGGCCGCAGGACCCCCATGTCCCGGTGGCCCGGGGGTCGGGGTGCTCCCCGAGGGGGGGTCAGACACACACCACACCCCCCCCCCCACAGCAAGGCTTTGCTCACCCCGCTGCAGCTCCCACGGGTGTCCCCCGTGGGGTGGGTCAGCGGGTGAGCTGCATGTTCCCCCCCCCCCAGCTGCACCCATTCACCGCACGTCTGCGAGCAGGGGGTGGGGGGCTGCTGGGCCCAGCCTGGGACCTGTTGTGCGAGGGCCAGATCCTGGCAGGGGGTCTGCAGCCAGGGCACCAGGACCCCCATCCCTCCCAGCCGCTGTCAGGCGAGGGGGGTGCGAGGGGGGGGTCTGGGTCCCCCAAACGCTGGCTCTCGTCAGCCAGGCAACTTCGTGGGAGCTTTGTTTAGTTTGGCTCCTGGGGCTGAGAGGGATGCTGGGAGCTCACCCGAAACCTGCCCGGCTTATTTTAGCTGACACCTAATGCTGCTTTGAGGACTTTTGGCTGGGGTTTGGGCCCCCCCTCCATCCCCCCCTCCATCCCCTCCTCCATTCCCCCACCCCGGGTGGTTGGGGACCAGGACGGGGGGGACACGGGGGACACCTCGGATGAGCTGTCGGAGCCGCTGCGCAGCGTCTGCCCTGTGTGTCCCATCCCCCAAACCTTTTGTGCGCCGGTGCTGCGGCAGCGGGCAGGGCCCCCTGTCCCCCGTGTACACCCCTGGTGCCCCCCCCCGGGAGGCCTCATCCTGCCCGTGGTGCAGGGACTTGGGCCCGAGCCGTTCATCCCCGCCATGACATGGGGGCCTTGGGGGGGGCTGGAGGGTGACACCGCACTCCGCAAACCCTGATACTGTCTTTTTTTAGGGGGGTGAGGGGGGAATCTGGCCAAACGCTGCGCAGGAGCGTTTTCAGGCATCAGGAGTGGTGCTTGGTTGGGGGGAGATGCTCGTGGCATCCCCGCACCGCGATGGGGACCCTCCGGCCCCTCGAGAACCGCCCCGGCAGCAAACAGGCGCTTTCGGGCTGTTTCTGGCGGCAGTGGCCGGGGCTGGCTGCTCCCGCGCCGCGCTGGGGCTGGCAGCCGGCCTGGGCACCGGGGCACCGGGGCGGGTTGGGGAACGCCGCCGGGAGCTGCTGCCTCCACCCAAACAGATTTCGTAACCCCGCGGAGGACGGGGCCCTTTCGCCTCGCGGCCGGGTGCCCCCGGCACTGCCCCGTCCCGCGGTGGGGTGGCTCGGGGGGGGCTGAAGTTCCCCATGTCCCCTTTGGGGTGCTGGGGGCGGAGGCGCTGGGTTTGGGGTGGGGGAGGCAGTGGTTCCCACACCCATCACCCATGCGGGGTGCAGGGAGGGTTGGGAGCGGGGCCCGATCCTGCTAGGTCACAGGCATCACGCAGCCACGGGCACGGTGCTCACCGGAGCGGGGCTGAGTGGGCTCCGGCCCCCCGTGACCTTGCGGGGAGGCGGGAGGACGCGGTGCGGTGGCTCCGGAGCCCGTCCTGCCCTGTGGCTCTTCGTCCTCCCCCCCTCGCTGTAGTTCAGGTCAGGGTGGATATTCGGGGCTGGGTTGGTACGCGCAGCGCCAGTCCCTCTCATCATCGCCCGCGTGCCGGCCTGGGGCTGCTGGCGCAGAGGCATGACCCCGCGGCAACATCCCCGGCAGGAGACGTGGTCAAACCCTTCCTCCTCCTCCTCCTCCTCCTCCTCCTCTTCCTCCGGCTCTGCTGCATCCCTCTGGCAGCAGTGCCATGAGCCGGTGCCCTGCACGAGCAGAGCGTGTGCCAAGGCCAGCGGCGTGCCTGGACCGGGTGGGCAGCGGCGGCTGGTCCAGCGACTGCCGTCTCACTCGTGTTCTTGGCCCTTGCAGGAACAAAACCCCTTCGAGCTGGCGTTTGACCTGGAGCCCGTCTTCGAGTGCCCTGGACCTCGGGATGTCGGCCCTCTGCATTCCCCCGAAGGCGTTGAGGGGCTGCCCCGGGGGTGGCGATGCTGGGGGGAGCGCAGGGTGGCTGGGGGTGACTCAGGCCAGTGGCTTTGCTCCGGCGCAGATGTGCCTTTGAGTCAGCCCATCGACATCCCCAGCACCAAGAAAAGGAACAAGAAGCAGCACTGCAGAGCCACCGACAGCTTCTCCGGCAGGTTCGAAGGTGAGCGGGGCTGCCCAGGGACCCCAGGGGCTTCCCCCCCGGGCTGCGGCAGGGCTGGGGCCCTCCTGGTGTCCCCAGGCTCGGGGACAGCCGTGGTGTCCCGTGCCGCGGTGGGGCCGGCAGCTCAGGCGCCCTCTCTCCTGCCAGATGTTTACTGGCTGCACGACGAGGTGCTGGGAGAAGGGGCCCAAGGCAGAGTCCAGTCCTGCGTTAACCTCGTCACCAACAAGGAGTACGCAGTGAAGGTAAAGCTCTGCGGCTTGGGGCTGCAGAGCCGGCTCCTGCCCACCCCCTGTCTCAGTTTCCCCTTCTGCCCTCCACATCCTGGGCTCCTGGGTCTCCTGGCTGTGCGGAGCTGGCACAGGATGACGGTTTCATGGGGTAGAGGGGATGGAGAGGGGCAGGAGCGGGGCAGAGCCAGGCCACGCAGGTGGCACGCTGTCCTCTGCCACCGCCCAGCTGCAGGACCTTGGTCAACCCCCTTAGCCACGCTCCTATCCCTGTAAATTAGGGCAGACGCGAGATTAAATTAACGCTTGCGCCGCGTCTAGGGACTTGGGGCAAGCAGGGGCATGTGGTGCGGCAGGGTGGCCAGCCCCAGGGAGGTCTTCGTGCCCCCGCGAACAATGGAGGGGTCAGGGGGTGAGCCAGCTGCTTTTGGGGTTGGGGATGGTGGTGCTGCATCCCTGCACCCCACAGGCTCCCAGTCACGGCGTGGGGGGGCTGGGACAGGCCCTGTGTCCAAACGCAAGGGGCACTTGGCTTCCCCTGTTGCCCCGGGGTGCTTTTGGGTGCCCAAGGAGGGAAACTGAGGCAGGGGGAGGGCTGCATGGTGGTTGGGTGTTCAGTGTGCCCCGAAGGGCTGGGGGTCAGTGGGACCACCCAGCTCTCCCCCGTGGGTGGAGACCCCCTGCTCACCCCATGGCACGTCCACCAGGCACCCACTGTGCCAGCGCCCGGCGGGGCGAAGGGCCGTGCTCCGCTGCCGGGGCGGCTGCGCCGGGGCTCGGCCGCAGAGCTCGCCTTGGCTGCGGGCCCCGGGAGGGAGCGTCTTGGCCCCGCTGCCGGGAACAGCCTGTTCTGCTGCCTTAACCTCTTCGGGCACCCCCCGCCTGCCTCTGCCCGGCCCTGGGGGTCCCCAGCGCCGGCTGGGTTGGGGCGCGGTGGTTGCCGGCCCTGGTCCCTCCCCAGCAGCGGTGCCTCTCCCTGAGTCTCGCCCGCTTTGCCTTGCAGATCATCAAGAAGCGCCAGGGTGACGTCTGCAGCGGGGTCTTACGGGAGGTGGCGATGCTGAATCTGTGCCAGGGACACAGGTACCGCAGGGCAGCCGCCGTCCCCATCCCCCACCGTGGGCACAGGGCGCGGGCTGAGACCGGGCTGGCGCTCAAGACACCCATGGGCGGCAGGCAGGCCGCCCTCCTGCGCGGCTCTCCCTCTGCGTGGCCTCGCCGGGAGCATCCCGAGGCGACGTGGAGCCGCTTGCCATGACGACGGGGCCGCGGCGGCCGAGTTGGAGCAGTGCCGAGGGGCGAGCCGAGCTGCCGCCGCGGCATTTGCCGTCCCGCCGCGGAGAGCTGCTGAGCGGGGCTGTTTCTGGAGCGGGGCGAGCGAGCCAGGAGTGTCTGCGAGCAATTAGGGAGCAGGGCCCGGCGCTGGAAGCCCCTCTCCCCGCTGGAATGTGGCCGGGGGCCCCAGCCGCGTGGTTTCAGTCGCTGGAAACCCGATTTTCTCCTCCGTTGGCCCTCCCCCGGGGAGCCGTGTGGGGTGGGGGGCTGCGGGGAGGGGGGGACCCCGCGATCTTTTTGGGGGGATGCCAGGCTGACGCCGCTGTCCCCGCAGGAACATCCTGCAGCTGATCGAGTTCTTCGAGGAGGAGGAGAGGTTTTACCTGGTGCTTGAGAAGATGAGGGGAGGTGAGTGTGGTGCCGGGGCGGGGGGAGCGGGGGCGGCAGGAGCCCCCCCAACACCCACAAGCCCCCACTCCGCTCTCGCCCGGCCGCAGGCTCCATCCTGACCCACATCCAACAGAGATGCCACTTGAACGAGCTGGAGGCCAGCACAGTGGTGCGGGACATCGCCAGCGCCCTGCACTTTTTGCACAGCAAAGGTGAGCCGAGCCACCCCGGGGTGCAGCTGTGCCCCCCCCAGCCGGGGGGTGCTGCCCCCCCCTCCTGCCCGGGGAGCAGGGGCCGGTGCCGGCCGCGGGCGCGCAGGGTCAGGCCCGGCTGCATCGTGTTGTCGTGGTGCGGAGTCTGCTCCTTCGGTTTGGCCCGGACTCTGGGCCAGCAGCAATTTGTGCCCTTCGCCATGACGCGGGCGGTGATTTGGGGTGGGGAAGGAGGGGTCCCTGCACCGCCCCCAGACCTTCTGCTGTGGAAATCTTGGGGGGGGGGGGGGGGGGGGGGCAGGCTTTTCCACTCATCGCCTCTTCTCCCCCCTTCCAGGAATTGCTCACAGGGATCTAAAACCGGGAAATATTCTGTGCGAGCGCCTGGACCAGGTGAGTGGGGAGCAGGGGGTGGTGCCGGGGCTGGGGGAGCCCTGGTTCCCCGCGGGGGATGCTGCTGCGGCAGCTGGGGCGCGAACGCGGGGCTGAGGGTACCCGGGGGCTGCTGGGGGGGGTCACTCACCGCTGCTCCCCCCCTCCCCAGGTCTCCCCAGTGAAGATCTGTGACTTCGACCTGGCAAGTGGCATCAAACTGAAGGGCAATTGCTCCCCCATTTCCACCCCGGAGCTGCTCTCGCCGGTAAGCGTGCAGACCATGGGGCAGGGGGGGTATAATGTTGATGGGGGGGGTCCTGGGGGGGGGTGGGGGGGGTGTTGTGGAATGTCCATGGAGGGAGGAATGTCCGTGGAGGGGCCCCCCCAGGCTTTGGGGCTGCGTGCAGCCCCCCGCTGCTCGTCGCTCCCGTCGCTGCGGGACCCCCCTCGGCGGTGGCAGGCGAGATGCGGTTCTGTAACGCGGGGGGGCCGGGCAGCGCAGGGGGGGCTGGCGCAGAGCCCGGGCTGCCGTGAGCCTTAGCAACAGCCGGCCCCGGCGGAGGCGGCTGTGAAGAGGCTACGCTTTTGGGGAGAAGTGGGTCAGGCGAGGGGCTGGAGGGGCCACCGTGATCCCCCCACTCCGGTTGTGGGTGAGAAGGGGCTGGGGCTGCTTGCGTGCGGTGCAGCCCCTGCAGGGTGGGCACCCGGAAAGCTTCTGGGGTGCCCCTGTGTTGCAAGGAACTGTCTCACATTTGGGGGGGGGCACATACCAAGCCTGCCCCCACCTGCAGAAAGCCCTGCTCCCCTTATCACCAGCAGCAGGGCCCCCCCCCCGCGCAGGTGTTGCCCTGTGCCCTGCTGTTTTCGGGGTGCTCACGGTGTTTCCAGGGTGCTCACGTGCTGGGGGGGGGCAGACCCTGGCCCACGCGGGGTGCCCAACAGCAGAGGGGGGGCCAAAACACCCCCCCCTCCTCGTTCCTCCGCGTTTCCCCTCTGCCAGGGGGAGGACCTGAATTTCTGAGGTGTCCCGAGTTTCCCGTTCTCAGCAGCGGGGGCAGAGGGGGGTGGGTGCTGTGGTCCCTGCCGGGTGGAAGCCCATGCAGGGTTGCTGCAGGTTGGGCATGCATGGGTGTTTTTCTTCTTCTTGCGGTGGCATCAGTTGCCGAGGCCGGCGAGGCGTCTCTTTTGGAGGCCTCTCGTTATGTTACGGGGTGATTATCTGCTGGCTGCAGCTCTGCTCTCCCCTGGTCACGAGGTGGTGCGGGCTGCGGGTCGGGTCACGTGCGCTGGAAAGCCCCAGAGCCCCGGGAGCCGTGGGGGAACCATGGGGGAACGGGACTGCTGGCTCTCACCTCGCGCCAGCGTTAACTCCTCCGGCACCGGATCCGGCGCCCACTGCGGCGGCCCTGCCCGCGTCAGGCGGGGGAACAGGCAGAGCCGGCTCCGTCCCCGCCGCCCGCCCGCCATGTCCCGGGCGATGGGACGGACGCTGCCCGGCTGAGCCGGCCCAGTGGCGGCAGTGCTGGGGGGGCAGTCCGGGGGGGTGTTGCACCCCTTTAGGGTTTTATTTTTTTCGGGGTGGCAGGGCTGTGACATCCCCGCGTGGCGATGGGAAACCTGGCCGGGATGATCTGCCCTGCCAGGACCAAACCCGGGAAGCGGCCGTGTCTGCACCCTCATTTTGGAGGGGGTAGCCCCTTAGTTCTGGCAGACACCCCCCCCCCCGCCTCTCAGCTCTGCCCCATCGCTCCCCTGTCCTTTGGGGCTCACCCCCGCCTCTCCCCGCAGTGCGGCACCGCCGAGTACATGGCCCCGGAGGTGGTGGACGCTTTTTACAAGAATGAGGAGGCACCCACCTACGACAAGCGCTGCGACCTGTGGAGCCTGGGCGTCCTCCTGTACTTCATGCTGAGCGGGTACCCCCCCTTCGTGGGCCACTGCGGCTTCAGCTGCGACTGGGACAACGGCCAGGCGTGCTACGTGTGCCAGGTGCGTGGCAGACCCCAGCAGTGCCGAAACCCGCCGCTGGTTTGGCAGCACCCCTCCCAGCTCAGCCCCTTTTTTATTCCCCCCCCACCTAGAATATGCTCTTCAGGAACATCCAAGTAGGGAAGTACGAGTTTCCTGACAAGGACTGGGCGCACATCTCCTTTGGGGCCAAAGATCTCATTTCCAGGTTGTTGGTGCGAGATGCCAAGAAGCGGCTCAGTGCGGCCCAGGTCCTGGAGCACCCCTGGGTGCAGGGGGTGAGTGCTGCTGCCCCCCCCTCCCCCCCTCCACTCCCCAATGCCGGGGTGGGGGGACACCCCATTGCAGGGTCCTCAGCTCTGACCCGGCTGCGTTTCATTGCAGTGTGCCCTGGGTAACAGCCTGCCGACCCCCATCACCTTGTGGAGGTGAGCATGGGTGGCCCTGGGGTGGGGGTGGGGGACACATTCCAGCCCCCCAAATCCTGGCTCCTCTCCCCAGTGAGCTGCTCTCAGCTCTGCTTGGCTGCGGCTCTCGCCATCTGGGCAGCGGTTGCAGCACGTGATTCGGGCTGGAGCCGTGTTTTTGGTGCCTGACCCATCTGGTGTGGCATACGCGTGAGGGGACACCCCGATATTTGCCCCCCAACCTCCCTGCAGCCCCCCGCATCCCACCCTGAGCCGCTTTCTCCCCGCAGGAAGAGCAGTGCCAAAGAGCTCACCTCCTTCGCCGCAGAGGCCGTCGCCGTCAACCGCCAGCTGACATGGTGCGACAAGGATGAGGAAGAGGAGGTGGAGGAGGAAGCATGGCCCGTCACCATCAGTGCTACCTCACAGGCCATGCAGCTCTACCCCTCCCTGAGTCCAAGCTGGTGGCCAAGCAGCGGCAGAAGTGGAACCTGGTCAAGGCGGTGGCTGCTGGGCAGCACCTGGTAGCCCCCGTGGTCGTGGTGGCTGACCAAGCGTGAGCTGCACCCCTCGGACCTGCTGTACCCCACGTCCCCCCCATCCTCCTTCTTTCTTCCCGCCCCCCCCAACCCCCACCATTTCTGGCTAGTGACAAGATCAGGACTCGTCCCTGTGGCTGGTTTCCAGGGTTTTGCTGATCTTGTAGGTCTGGGGTTGGGAGGGTTTCTTGAAGATCTGTTTTTTAAGGTATTAAATCATTAAGGTTGCTTCACCCAGGACATCTGACTGACACACGGACTTTTGTTTCCCCGACTCTTGGTTTCTCCTCTGAGATTTTTTCCTCCCTCCCTGACACCAAAGGACTCTTTGTATCCGAGGCCGCTTTGCCGAGTTCAGCTCATTTCATGCTGTGAACAAAAGGCCCTCGGTCGCGTTTTCGACAACGGGAGTTGCGTTTTAACCTCGTCCCTCCCTTCGGAGCTGCGGGTCTTTCTCCGATGTTGGGGTCGATCCCACAAACCCCCCCTCCCAGGGGTCTGGGAGGCATCTCCCGGGCGCAGGGACCCCCGCCGTCCCGTGCTCGGGGGCAACCCCGGCTGCGCTTCGAGGGGCTGCGGCGGGCAGGGAGCAGCTCGGGCCGGGGAGAGACGGTGCCAGCGAGGGAGCAGCTCCCCGTCCCACTGAGCCACCCTCTCTCCTCGGCAGCCTGCTTTCAGAG
>NW_027448894.1:0-17940 GCF_030867145.1 Opisthocomus hoazin
ATGGACAACCTCCCCATCACCTCAGCAGCTGCCCTTCGTGGGGGTCCCGCAGCCCTCCCTCTTCCCCCGTTCCTATCCCCAGGGAGCAAGAAGAGCCCCGGGAGGAGCCTGAGGAGGACGCGGCACGTTCATCGACTTCCAGCCGTGGCAGGGAACGCTCCCCTGGGCGGCCACAGCGACCCGCAAAGAGGAGGGCTGGCAGCCCCAAAGCCTCTTCTCCAGCCAAGAAGAGGCCACCCCGCCGGCAGCACTAGAAGAACGGCCCAGGCGCTGCCAAAACCAGGGCTGGGCCAGCAGCTGGGGCGCGTGCCAGCCCTCAAGGGCTTCTGACCCTCTGAGTTGAATGAGAGACAGTAAAAGAAAATAAAGGCCTGAAAACTGTGGAAAAAGTCTCAGTGTCGTTGACAGCGCCGGTGGCGTTGCTATCCCCACCCGTACTGCTTGCTCCCCCTTTTCCTGGGGCTGTGCTCAGCATTTCCTGGGCAGTCAAACACTGGAACAGCCTTCCTAGAGAGGTGGTCAATGCCCCATGTCTGTCGGTGTTTCAGAGGCATTTGGACAATGCTCTTAACATGCTTTAACTTTAGGTCAGCCCTTGAGTGGTTGGGCAGTTGGACTAGATGATCATTGTTGGTCCCTTCCGACTCCTCTCCTCTCCTCTCCTCTCCTCTCCTCTCCTCTCCTCTCCTCTCCTCTCCTCTCCTCTCCTCTCCTCTCCTCTCCTCTCCTCTCCTCTCCTCTCCTCTCCTCTCCTCTCCTCTCCTCTCCTCTCCTCTCCTCTCCTCTCCTCTCCCCTCCTCTCCCTCCCCTCCCCTCCCCTCCCCTCCCCTCCCCTCCCCTCCCCTCTCCTCTCCTCTCCTCTCCTCTCCTCTCCTCTCCTCTCCTCTCCTCTCCTCTCCTCTCCTCTCCTCTCCTCTCCTCTCCTCTCCTCTCCTCTCCTCTCCTCTCCTCTCCTCTCCTCTCCTCTCCTCTCCTCTCCTCTCCTCTCCTCTCCTCTCCCCTCCCCTCCCCTCCCCTCCCCTCCCCTCCCCTCCCCTCCCCTCCCCTCCCCTCCCCTCCCCTCCCCTCCCCTCTCCTCTCCTCTCCTCTCCTCTCCTCTCCTCTCCTCTCCTCTCCTCTCCTCTCCTCTCCTCTCCTCTCCTCTCCTCTCCTCTCCTCTCCTCTCCTCTCCTCTCCTCTCCTCTCCTCTCCTCTCCTCTCCTCTCCTCTCCTCTCCCCTCCCCTCCCCTCCCATCCCCTCCCCTCCCCTCCCCTCCCCTCCCCTCCCCTCTGTCTTCTGTTTTTTTTCCTTTAGTTTCAACAAGCGAGAAACCCAAGCAAACAATAGAGGAACATACAAACCCACGTTTCTTCCCCCTGCCCTCCCCCCCCGTAAAAATTCTGACAATTTGTTAAAGGAAATTAATGGATGTATTGTGCAATATAACTGTTGCTCTTGCTGACTGCATTGAAATCAGCATTTCCGATATTATAGAGTCAGCGACACTCAGCTGCGCAGGTAAGCAAAGCGAGAAAAGGAATTCTGTCACTACTTTCCCATGACAGGCAGATGTTCAGCCATCTCCAGGAAAGTAGGGCTTCACCATGTGTTACATGGGAAGACAAATGCCATCACTCCACAGCACCCCCCCTTCCTCCCTCTCCCCCCACATTTGTATTGCTGAGCATGGTGTCGTACGGTCTGGAAGAGGAGGGTGAGCAGAGAGTGGAGATTGTACCTTTGTTATAACTAAGGAATAAAAAGGGAATCAAAATGAGAAATGAAACTGAAATTAATGAAGCCCTGCCCCTATTATGGTTAAAAGTTTAATATTAACTATACTGGGTTTAGAGAAACAGGGTTTTGAAGGATGAACCAGAGAGTGAGGAGTCTTAAGAATAGCTAACGAGCTGTGAAAGGCTGCTGAGGTTGCTGAAAGAAATGGGTAACTAGGGTAATCCCGGCAGGGAAAGACTGTGACCACGGACTCACAGACCACCTGCCCCAGTTATCCCCCAGACTCAAAAGGTGAAGAAACTGAGCGTGCGTACTAAATTACATGCTGGACGAAGAGACTTTGACCAATCATTTAACTGAATAGCAACGCATGTGTATTAGGAAGGTGAAGATGGTCATGTGAAGCGTATAAACAACTGTCGATTTGTGAACGAGGTGTGCTGTCTGGGGACAGAGACCCGTATTTGCGCAAACCTGCAATAAAACAGCTCTGCTCTGTGTGTATATTGGCATACCGTGCACCAGGGAAACGAACCCCAGGTTTTGGGACAACAGAGAGAGTTAATTGGCTTTGCAGCAGCTGGTCTGGGGCTGTGGTCTGGATTTGTGCTGAAAACAGTGTTGGTAACACAGGGGTGTTGTAGCTACTACGGAGCAGTGCTCACACAGAGTCAGGGCCTTTTCCGCTTCTCACGCTGCTTCACGTCGTGCAGCGAGTATGTGCAAGCACAGACGCAGTCTTTAGGACCTCACTGCATGAAATGCTGAATATCCACAACTTCCTTTGGCCCCTCTTTGGGGCCCTGAGGACAGAGACAGCCAGGCTGCAGGGGATGAAGTAAGCTAACAGGGGATGCAGCTGAGATCTGGAAAACACACATGTATTTTTATGATTTATTGGTAATTATGCCTTAAAACATAGCTCATAAAAACCATTTCAACTGTCAAATTTTCAGAAACATATTAAATAGCATACTTCTTAAATTTCCATTTTTTATCAGTCTTGAAACGTGTCCTGGGTTTGGCCAGGACAGGGTTAATTTTCACCGGACTCCAGGAAGGGGCACAGCCAGGGGGGTGGGGGCTGACCCCACCTGGCCAAACAGAGCCCGGTATTCCATACCATGTGCCCTCATTCTGGGTTCCGGTGGGGGGGGCAGCGCGGCGGGAACGCTCTCGTGGCTCGGGAGCGTGCGGCGCCGGTGCGGTCCGAGAGAGCGGGTCTGTTTTTGTCGTGTTTTCTCCTTATCTGTATCATTGTTGTTCCTGTTTCCCTCTGTTTGCTGTTCAGTTAAACTGACCTTATCCCGACCCACCGGTTTCTGCCTCTTTCTTTCCATTCTCCTCCGCACCCCAGCGGGGGGAGGGGCGGCCGCGTGGCGCTTTTGTTGCCGGCGGCAGCTGAAACCAAAACAAAACGTTATAGTGTACTTCCTTCATCCTATTTTTGACCTTGCAATTTAATTATCCATTGATCTACAGTTGATCATTTCCTTATTTCAATTTAGATTGTTTTTGTCGACTGACACGCTTCACCACTTTCTCCTGTCTGCATAGCATTCTCCTATTCACTTCCACATATTCTTGGCTCTGTTGTCAAAAGAGATATACAGAACATTTTGTGCACAACTTATTAGAGCAGAACTATGTGCTCTTTCAGAAACATCTGAAGAAGTAAGCTTTCAACGAGAAACAAAAGGTAGAGGTTGTAATCTCGGCTTTCAGAACAGCTGTAAAATGTAGTCATGGTCCTTAGGGTATCTTGTGAATGTTTTGTAGCCTGAGTCCTTTCAGGAATTTGGACCTCGGCTGATCATCGTTCAGCTATGGCAGATGCGCCACGAGCAATCAAAGAGAGAGGCAACGAGATCACACTCCCATGCTCTCTGCTGTGCTTTGTCTGGTGCTACAAGCCAAACCCCACTGCTTGGAGCTCCTGACTTGAAAGGCAGCTACATATTTCGCTCTCATATCAGTACTAGTGGGAAAAATTAGAAACCACGGGTTAGATCTACAGGCAAAATTACACGTGGTCAAAGAAACAAAACTATGAAGGGCTCTTTCAGACTCCTCAGCATTGCTTAGGATCTGGCAGGTTTGGGCCAGGGAGGTTTTAAGAGCACTTTTGCATTTCTGAGGTGGGGAGAGACAAGGATGCTTTTCCTAAAAAGATCAGATTGTAAAAATGCCTCTCAAACAGTTACCTGAATTGTTGTTTTGAACCTGGAGAATGTTTTTGCGTGTGGATTTCTTTTCTTCCAGGTTGCTGCATTGTACAAACCAGAAGTATATTTGTCTGTAGAAAAAACATACACATTGTTTCTTCATTTCAGCTACAGTTTCAGGAAAGACTGTCTTAGTCTGATATGGCAATTAAAAGTTACAGTAGCTGAAGTGTCAAAGAATGCATCAGGTGAATCGTACACCACCTCTGAGATACAAGCTCGTATGAAATACAGACATTCTCTCAAGTGCTTTATGAAATAGACACTCTCTCTGTCTAGCACTTAGCAGATCATCTGCCATCTTGCAGCATTTCCATCGGGCTCACAGGATGTTCCAGATGAGGCGATTCTGCCACGGACATCCTTGACTTGAGCCGAGTGACTGTTCCTGTGTTGAAAATCTTCCCAAAGGCATCAGCTGCTTTTAGATCAAAGGAATGCATAATCCAGTCTCCTCTTCTACCCCTACTTGTGAGAGTACTAGGTGCAAGGCAGCAGTCTGTTGTAGGGCTGGGCAGATGATTTTGCATCAGAGTGTGCTGCCTAATGACTAAGCATTTTCTGTAAAATTTAGTTAAAAATTAATATTATTAATACTTTGGATTTCTGTTAATTCCAGCTTAATTCTGTAAATTTGTATTCTTAATTCCACAAGAATCCTTATATTTTCAGTTTATATACAACAGGTAAGTATTACCGTAGCGTTCCGTTTGAGTCCCAAATCTCCTGTTTGTGTCAAGGTAACTCTTTTGTTCAGAGCATTTCCTGCCAGACGGCTCAGGTACTGCTGAAAAGAAAGGCAGTGAAAGCGGTAATGGTTGCTCTTCCGACAAAAAGGCCGATCCTCTTTTTTTTTTCAAATGCTCTATCCTTTTTGAACCTGGGAATTTGCTAAGATGTATTCTTCACATTGAGAATGTTCTCGCTGTAATCTCTATACCAATCTGTCCACATTTAATCAAAGCAAACATTCAAAGGTAGAAGAAGAAACCCACAACTGTTTGTCCCCGGAGACGAAGCAGTGATGTTGGGATTCATGCCACTGAACTTTATTCATCTGCAAGTGGGGTTTACTCTGTCTGAAGGAGGTTCCTTTCATTGGAAATTAGGACAGGGAGGCACCTCGAGACGGAGGTTCAACTCGGCTTAAGAGAGGCGACAGAAGTGGGCAAGACAAAACCACTTTCTTCACTTAAGACCTTTTGAATTATTTGCCACAAAATTTCTGATGAAGTGACAGATGGAGAACCACAATTATGCACAGAAACCATGGAAACGGAAAGTAGAAAGGCAAATACACCCCAAATTCTGTGCTGGACTGTGGGAAGATCTATTAGCAAGGTAAAAATAAAGGGAAAGATGTAAAATCATGCTTACACCTGAAACAGGTTGCCAAAAAGAAAGATATGAGACTTGGAATCCCATCCGTAGGTTTCTTGTCAAATTTATGACAAGGGACGTACTATCAAGGGGACAGTAGGCTATGCTGGAGATGGAAAAAAGGTGAAGGAAAATATCACCCTGGATGAATGGCAGGAAGAATGAATTCAGCCCTCTGTCCAACCTAAATAATGTGCAAAAATAATACTATAAATCACAAAATGTCACAATCCATTTGAATCGATAAGGGAGGTTTGAAGAAGATCCAAGCCCTTGTTAATTCAAGATATAAATAATGCTAAAAAATGAAACTACTCAGAAATCCATCACAATCAAAACTCCGGTGAAATCCTACTTGTGGAAAAAGACGGTGCAGAGCAAGGTCAATCCTTCCTCCCCTGCTGGGAGGAAAAGAGTTGAACAGCAAATGCTTCTTGAGAGGAAAATGAAATTCTCAGGCAAAACTACCTCCACTACTATTGCTATCAACAGTTAGAGTAAAATGAGAAGTTGAAGGCAGACTATTCTGAGATTTAGTCAATATTTCAAAAAAATGTATCACACTAAAGACGCTGTAAAACTTGGGGATCAGTATATTCGTGCACATCGACACATCATTTACCACAAGACATTCAGCAATGAGTAGCTGATGCCAAAATATATTCTTACCTCCATTGTCAAAGGGTCTACGATCTCTTCTGGGAACGCTCTCTGTTGTTCTTCTCTATGAGTGGGGGAGCAGTTCAGTGCAATTTGCTTGAACTTCTCGCTTTATACTCTTCTTTCTCTTTTGTTAGATATTTGCATCCTGCCTAGTGTTAACTGATGTCTAACTCTCATGCTCTCTAACAAAACACCTTAATACACAGGCTCAGGAAGACTATGGCTCCAAAGTAAAGAACCCGCTACAAATTACCTGCTCGTTGTTTAGCTTCTCACTTGTAACAAATGATATTTATGAATCCCGTCTGACCAAATTATATGGTGTTTTCAAGACACACGTCATTGTGGTACCTAAAACCTCAGAGAACTCCACTGGAGAAATGAATTGGGGAAAAATCTCTATCCTTTTCTCTGAATGTATCTGCATTTTCAGACTGACCCATTCGCAGCTGTGAACGCAACTGCCTCACCCACTGCTCTCCTCTGAGTGCAGAATCAATTGGATGTGCACGGGGCATTTTTTTTTTTTTTAGTGTAATCCTAAAGCAAGCAGAATCTTTAACAATGGCTTTGATTGTTATAGTTCATGCTGCAGCGTGAGAGCCTCTAGAACACGAAGAGTAAAGAATAACTCAAAATGGTGGAGTTTAATGCATGCATCTTCAGTTATTTGATTTACCACATGATGTTAAGCAAGGACAAGCTGATGTTACAGCGTATTACCTCTATTTTGAAAGGATTTACGATTTATTCTGGGAATACTCTCTGCTGGTCCTCTCCTTCTGGAAATCTCTCCTTCTCTTTTTGTGTTCTTAAATTTTGGAGGAATCGCATTACCATCACCTGGAAGTGCAACAGAAAGAATGTTCTGTTTGTGTTGAAAATCGTTGCTATCCTGTTGGAAACCTGATCTCCCACTTCATACACAGATCTTCTTGGGTGGGACGTGGTTTTACATGTTAATTACTCTAAAAGTATCATTCCCCAAAAGGAGAGCAAAAAGAGTGTCTATATTGTCTCTAGCAGAAGAAATCTTGAAAGCAGTCTCAAAAATTGACTATAGACACACAGAGACCAGATACATCCTTCCTCTACACTGCGTGGGTGGTGTGTGGACCTCTCAGTCTAGGTCAGAATGTGGCCGAAATTCTGTACTTCTGCTTCTGTTTATGGCGTACTTCACAAAGGTTTACTTTTCTGTTTATGGATATTGCTGCAATCTATTTAGGAATATAATGCTGGATCAAATTTATTCTTGCCTATATTTGGGCATAAATAACTTAATACTCACCCACAGGGACAAAATCAAAAGCAACACAATACAGACAGGCATATCTGCGGCATTTTAAGAATCCTGCATATGCAGGAACCCACCTGTAGAGCCACTGAACTTTGGCTCTTGGTTGACAGGGACAGAGCGATAGACAACATACACGGATCTTCGAGGCTCTGAAGGATTAAAATAACTCTTTCTTCCAGTTTTTCTCAGAGAAAGAGTGTCATCACCATCACTTTGACCCCTTGGTTGGTAAGGTGGTTTTCCCCTGGGGTCTGAAGTGTGAATTCCTAAAAGTGAAAACACAGACAATAATGTTGTGCTGTTACTCAACGTTTGACGCACTGCAGGAGACTGGAGGCTGGAAGACAAGGTTAAAAAACTGTTCTTTGTGGATAGTCCAATCCAAATACGGATTGTTCATATTTGACCCTAAGTACAGAAGTTACCTCAGTGGTGCTAAATCATCTAACAGTTTAGTACAGAAAAATGAATAAGCCAACTTCTTTCCTGAAATAGCTTTGCCTGTTCCTGTATTAGGTGAGTTTCTTGGCTCCTCAGAAATCCATTTCTTTTCCTTGACTTCTTTACTGTGATGGCTCTTTGCCAGCTCAGTCGGGTTTCTTTCTGAGGGATTACAATAACACATAGTTATGTTTTTAAAAAGCACACAAAATTTTCTGATTCCAAAATGCTACAGCTTTTTCGCGAGCCTAGTCTCCCACTTCATGCACAGGTGTTCTTGGGTGGAACGTGGGTTTACATGTTAATTACTCTAAAAGTATCACTTCCCAAAAGGACAGCAAAAGTGGCTAAATATCTTCTAGCAGAGGAAATCTTGAAAGCAATCTCAAAAATTGACTATAGACACACAGAGACCAGATACATTCTTCCTCTACCATGTGTGGATGGTGTGTGGACCTCTGGGCCATCCAGGGTTGAGCCCGTGTAGACCAATGCACTCTGAAGTACACCTTCTGGCTGTGCTATGAATTTCTTCTTCTGTCTGTAGCATCTAGGGACATCCTGGACATGGGCAGCGCGTGAACGTAACAAAATGCTGGAAATGGTGAGTCTAAATTTGGGATGGCATTGGTTGCGTAGGGAAGCACACTTCACACTACAAACAGAACTTGACAAGGCGACTTGCAGTATAAAGCAGCCACAGCGCTCTTCTCCTGGCCCCTCTGCTCTGCAGGAAGACGTGGCTTTGCCTGCTCTGCCTTTTCTCCCGCTAAGGTAAATAAGCACTTTTGGTTCCTCTCAGTTCAGGCCAGAATGCGGCCGAAATGCGGTAGTTTAAAGCCAAAATCTGTCCTTTTTTTCTTTTTTACTCCAAAACCGCAAAGTAATTGTGACATGACAAATATATTCTAGAGTTCTCTTGTGAAAAAGATGAAGTCTATGCATCATGGTAATTAGGTGTAGGTATTTTAATTTGCTGTATGGGACTAGTTTTTAAGTGAACTTGATCAAGTGTCATGCTCTTTCCTTGACCCAATTCTTACTGGTTCTATTTAGGCTCATGTTTGGTGAGATACCCCCTACATTCAAATCTGTTTTACTTGATGGAAGTGGAAAGGGCACGGGCCGCCACAGGATCAAATGTGTGGGCGTCAAAGATTTTGGGTGCTCGGAACTGATCCTGCTCACAGGGAATCTAACAGATGATGCAACCTGGGTAAAAGAAGCAGAACTGGACTATAACGTCCAACAACTGCTGCCGTGTTGCAGTGAAAGAAATCACACTGTTAATGGAAAATTTCACTTCAGGTTGGGTTTATGCCAAGTACATAACATCCACCACACTTGCAGAGGAACAACAATATCTCGTCTAAAAATTAGGAAATGTACAATAATCAAGTACCTTTCCCATTGGAATACTTTGATGCAGTTGGTTCTTTTTCCCGAAGTAGTCTCTCTAAGAAAATACCTTAATACACAGGCTCAGGAAGACTATGGCTCCAAAGTAAAGCACCAGCCACAAATTACCTGCTCCTTCTTTAGCTTCTCACTATTTATGAATCCTGTCTGATCAGATCAGATGGTGTTTTCAAGATACATGTCATCATGGTACCTAAAACCTCAGAGAACTCAACTGAAGAAATGTTTTGGAGAAACATCTCTACAAATAAGCACTTTTGGTTCCTCTCAGTTCCAGCCAGAATGTGGCAGAAATTCTGTACTGCTGCTTCCATTTATGGGGTACTTTAAAGCCAAAACAATCCGAAATCCATCACAATCAAAACTCCACTGCAAAAAAAAACCCTCTACTGCAAAACCACTTCTACTACTATCAATATCTAGAGTAAAATGAGAAGTTAGAAGCTGACCATTTGGAGATGTAATAACTCTTTCCAAAGAACAAATCAAATAATCCAATCCAAATATGGATATTTTCTATTTGACACTAAGAACACAACTTCATTAGGTAGAGCTAAACTGTGTAACACTTTAGTAGAGGAAGATGAATCAGCTGATTGTTTTCTCAAAATACCTTTGCCTGTTCCTGTAACAGGTGAATTTCTTGCCTCCTCAGAAATCCATTTCTTTTCCTCTACTTCTTTGCCGTGATGGTTCTTTACCAGCTCAGTAGGGTTTGTTTCTAAGGGATTAAAATAACACATAGTTACTTTCTTAAAAAGCACGCAAAATTTTCTGATCCAAAAACGCTATACGGTGTTTTCAAAGCCTGTTCTCCCACTGCATACACAGGTCTTCTTGGGTGGAATGTGGGTTTACATGTTCATTATTGCGTAAAGCATCATTCCCCAAAAGGAAAAAGAAGTGGCTATATTTGCTCTAGAAAATTTCATGGTTGCAAAATCTTGACTGCAATCTCAAAATGGACTATAAACACAAAGACCACCCTACTTTGAACTCGTACAATTGCTTTGACCAGTTCCACTCAGAATGTTTCTCATTATCAATGAGAAAGTCTTCAGGAATACTGTATTGAGGGCGGACAGTTTAAAACTACAAATGTTTGCTTTAATCCACATATACATTTGTAATAACTAAGAATCCAAAGTTGCATGCAAATTATCTGTGTCACAGGGCGAACAAATCCTTTTATTCCATATTTATTATGTGATTATTCCAAAGAATAAATTGCATAATCCAATCCAAATATGGATCGTTTCCGTTTGACACGAAGAACAGAAATTAACTAGGTAGTGCTAAATCACCTAACAGCTCAGTACAGAAAAATTAATAAGCCAGCCATTGATTACCTCCATTTGCAAAGGATCTACGATCTGTTCTGGGCATACTCTCTGTTGTTCCTCTCCTTCCGGAACTCTCTCCTTCTCTTTCTGTATTATTCACTTTTGCAGGAATTGTGTTACTGTCAGCTGCAAAGGCAACAGAAAGAATGTTTGAGCTGCCCTTGTGCAAGCGCAGTGAATGGCACTGCCATTCTCTTCCTCCCACCTCTACGAGCCAGGGGAGTAGTTTAGGCCAATTTGCTGGAACTTCTCGCTTTATATTCTTCTTTCTCTTTTCTTAGTTATTTGGATCCTGTCTAGTGTTAACCGATGTCTAACCCTCATGCTCTCCAAGAAAATACCATAATACACAGGCTCAGGAAGACTATGGCTCCAAAGTAAAGAAAATTTCTCCATTCCCATGTTTTCTTAACATATCATCCACCTCAAATGTGTTTTATATAAAACGGTATTATCAAAAGTTTATCCCAGACATTTACACAACCTGAATAATAATACTCTTTTTTATTACAAGTAGCAGGTCATATTTCTGCCCAACAGTTCTTCCTGACTGATTTTTAGATGACTCTGTCATGTTCTTGCAGGAAGAGCATAACTCTCTCTCCTAAAATGGAATTATGCTATTACTTAGTCAGTAAAAACACTAATACGGAAATTTTTAAGTCGTGCCACTTGGTCAAGAACAAAGGGGAAACATAATAAGGGAGGTAAGTATTTATTCATCAGTATTTCTTTGACCTTAATCATGTTGGATAAAGCCCAACATTCAAAACAAAATGGAACACCTTTGTTAATGTCTTTTACTGGACACTTCAAGGGCGTATGTACTTAATCTAAGTTTAGTTATAGAAAAGCTTGATGTATCACTACATGTCGTCATCTAGACACACAAGACAGCCAGCAGAGAGCGCGGAGCACCTCTGGGAAAGGGATTCATCTCCCATTTCTTTGGCGCTATCTTATGATGCAATAAGTAGCCCCACAAGAGTGCCTGTCTCTCTCCATTTCCAGCAGAAGCTCTGGATGAGAAATTTAAATGAGATTTCTAACCTTAGGATAGTTAAAATTAGACTACAAATATCTTGATCTCGAAGAAAAATTATAAAAATTATATAAACTACTTGTTGTATCTCAGGAGAGTATGCATAGGGTTAATAGCCCGTTTCTTCCTTCCATTTACAATCGACACAGGTAGTCGCCACCTGTGGGACACCATATATATATATATATATATATATATACACACACATATATATGGGGAAAAATAAATGAAGAATTTTTATGCCCTTTGTAATATGTTATCCTTTATTGTACCGGAATTAAAAAAGTGGGAAGGAGGGGCAAACTGTGTATTTCTTTCTCCCTGAAATGGTAATTTTAAAAGTGGTAAACATTGTCCAGGAAGATGAAAAGTACTTGCCTTTCTGCAAGTCTCGTCTGGTAGCTTCCAAGGGTGCTAGCCGATTTCCCCAAGGTGAAGACACAGCTTTTGGTGATTGCTGGTTGTGGGGGTGCTGAATCCTGTAATACTCTCCTAAACATACCCCAAGAGGGAAAAACCCCCCCAACGTTTACTATATTGGCAACACTGCTCTTTAGGAAAGAGTGACTAACATCATACCAGATTTATAGCATATTTCCTTTACGGCTCTTTCCTCTTCAATATCTGCAGCAGGCCTAGGCACCCAATTAGAAACATCTGTAGGAAACAGACTTAAAAGATTAATAGACAGCTACAGAAAGACCTTCAACAATTCTCAATAATCAAACCTTTTGGTCACAATTCATGTTTTTCCTGACTGCACTTCCTGTTTCAGTGACTCTGGCTTACTCCGACTAAAGCTGAGGTAGGGAGCACTAACAGGCAGCCCTGCCAGCCAGCCTGCAGGGCAGGGGGAAAGTGAAAAGCAGCTTGGGGCTGCCTGAGAACTTGCACCATCATGGGCGGAGTGCACGCATGGGAGTAGGTTGTTCTCTCACTTTCACTCTCCGGGAACGTGCAATTCATTCCTTCTCTATGGACTGGTCATCCCAAAGTAAGACACAGGAAATGGATTAACTACATTTTAAAAAAACAAAAACAATGAAACTACATAAATAGATAAACGCATACATTCAGTTAAGCTAGTAAGAGTTTTGTATGGATTCCCTTTGCTAGATTTAAGAAGAACTTTCTGTAATAAAATGAGACTGCCTACAGAGTTAAGGAAATGACTAGAACAAATTATTTAAGTTAAAGTCACACAACTACTTTTTGTACACTGACCTGAGAATTCTCCTTCAGCGAGGAGTGTGTTCAGGCCCTGTTCAGAAATTTGTTTCCCAGAAAAGAAGTGCCTCCTAAACTCGTAATTTTGTCCCCAAATGTTGAGAAATTTCAAAGAGTCTTTGACAACCATCTGAACTGTGGCTCACATTTTAAACTCTATGTAACAAACAAAAGGTATGTGCATTATACCGCTGCTGAAATACACAGCTAGGCGTTTCACAGGAGTTAGAAGATGTTGCCTCACTCACATCTGGTGGCTACCAGTTCCAGTGTTTTGCAGAACAGCTGGGAACTGTTTCAAAACCTTGTCAACAACTCTTTTCTAAAAATGGAAGCGTGCTTATAAGAAATCAGTGGTGAAGCACATTGCAAGAGTCAAAGAAACCCATCCTACTTCCTTGTAAAAGAAAGAAAAAAAGTGCTTACCGTTCTCTTCCTCCTCATCATCCTCTTCATCGTCCTCGTCGTCGTTGAGGTTTATAATCAGTGGAGGGTGAACTGGTAGGACAATATTCTCTTGATGTCTGAGTGATTCTAGATGGGGGGCTGGAGGCCGAGTCCCCCCTTGGACAACCTGTTGCACTGGGGCACCTGCAGAAAAGACATTAGATTCATTTTGTTGGGAGGGAACTCGAATATCAAGTCCAGGTTCAGAGCAGCAGGTATAGTTATCCTGCTGAGGGAGTCATTAAGTAGACCGATTGTGCCTTTTAGGACAAATCTTCTGCCGAGGTTGGCAAAAGAGCACCTTGCAAGTACAGAAAGCGTGAAAACACAGATAGATACTGACAACACAGGGAAAGGTGTGATTAGGAATTCCTGGGCTGAAGTGAGTAAATGAGTTGAGGACCCCGCCTGTGAAAATACTGTCAACATGCTGAAGAGTAGGCAGGCAGGTATCCCTCCCCATGGCATCACTTTTGAAGAATTTAGCAGTGCTAAGCACAGGATTACCCATTCTGAGCTTGTGGACATCTTTTTACCATCAATTTTCGGAATCACAACTCTCTCTACAAAGTACAAAATGTAGATTTTGAGAAAGAAGACGAAGTTCATGAAAATAATTGACACTTAAGGAGAAGAAAATCAGAAAAGATATTCTTTTCCATCAAAATTTCTATCTACACGTAATGTTTGCAGCAAAACTATTCCAGACCTGGGATAGCATTTTCGGAGAGCCAGGAAATGCAAGTGACTGAAAATAAAAATGATGAAGAATTCTGAGTCTATTTGTATGGTTCGAGGTGACCAATTTGCAACTACAATCAGGATTCCGATTATATAATATAATCATTATTCAACTAATAATATTGAAGTTTGATATGTTTTCCAGTGTTAAAGAAGTAAGATGAAGCATGGGCATTTTCTTGTAGTCCACTTGTAGTTATTCTTGTGCATCTCTTGCTTGCCTACGAGCACCACGTGTCTCATACTAAACCCGTTTTAGTAACACTCCTGCAGACCAGAGTGGTTGTCTCTCACGCAAGAGACAGTAAGATGCAACACTTTCACTTGACAGATGAGTAACATGACAGCTAAAAAAATACCTATGGCAACCCTCTTCAAATGCCAATACAATTCCTTTCTTTGCCTTGGACTTGCTGGGATAGCAGATCACCCCTGACTGGTTTGCCACGGCACCCTTCTTGGCCTTAATATATATTACATAAGCACTGGGACTAAGCACCGGAGGGACATTTTTGTGTATTTACTTACTCTAATGAACAAATTGCTCAGAAAATAGTTTTACTCACTGTTACTAGGTGGCAAAAACTGTCCATTAATGTTGCGAGGCTTGCTGTGATGGAAGGCACAGCTGATCCTCACGCAGCCTGAGCGTTGTGTTTCCCACCAACAGGGGATGTTGCTGTACTTTTGCTGCAGGAGAAGACAGGTTTCTGATATTGTAAATTAAGAATGAAAATGGACTAAATGGATTAGCACACGCTGTACTGCTGTGCACATGTGACTAAGATTTTGTGGGACCACGTTCTGATATTTTAGAACATTTAAAGACATCTTTACAGTTGTCTCAAGCTCCAGATACCTCAAAAGATATCTTGAGTTAGGTCAGGGGAGCTTGTGAGATGTCATATTGCAGGCACGCTGGGGTCTGGAGCCAAAGCCCGTCTCCCAGGCACTAACGCCTAAATCACCAGTGCTGGAACGGGTGCAATAATGAGAAGCCCTCCAGCCACCCTGGATTTTCACCAGATGGAATTTAAGTATTTCTGGGAAGGACAAACCCATTTGGAAGGGCTTTGTTTGAAATAACTGATTTCACAGAAATTCAGGTAGTCCCTACAAGCAGAAATGATAAACATGGTCTATTTATTGCAAATCAATATAATGTTGATTCAATCAGAAAGTGATGAGTGATCTTTATGTGTGATTTTAACTCCTGTGTTCCTTGATTATCTGAGCCCAGTTCACAGGAGAAATTGTCCACAGTGTACACGACCCATAGCTCTTCTCATCACTTCTGAAAGTCACGTATTTGGTCTACAGATGTGGCCATGACTCAGACAGAGTGACGTATCAGTCTGTGACTTTACACAGTAAAGCTCCCTTTCTACACGGATACATCAAGAAAAGTGAGGATACCGACCACTCTGAAGTCTACAGCACTTACCTGTGCATAGGGAGAACGCAGATGGAAATAGCGCTCCTTCCCAACTGCAGCCATTTTCACCCTTTTGGATTCCCCATCACTCTCTCAATACCTGCAGAACAGATGGGAAAATATTAAAGCCATCAACATTCAGGCAAATTGTAATCTCATCCTCAAAGCGGTCATTTTCTTGCAAAAACTGGACCTTCAGAATCCTAGCTCTGCTACTTTTGTGAAACAAAACCCCAACTGGCAGCCAAACACCCTTAAACAGAGGAGCTCCTACCTTCTCTAGCTTTGTTGCATCAACAATTGGCAGTTGCTAGCCAGTATAGAATGTTATGGTTCCAAAGTTCTCAACCGCTCCTGCAGCTGGTGGCACCGCCATCTTGGTGCTACGTGACCTGTCCAGCTTGAACATCTTCCTGTCTCTCCATTGCTTCAAAGTCAAGTACGGAAAATCAGACCATTTGGAAGAGATTCTCATGCCGGTGTTTCTTTAACATAAAATGGAACAAATAAGCCCCAACTTCTTGCCGTAGGAACTGTGGTCTTTGAAACAAATCTTTGATACCCCATCTGACTACCTTTTTAACCAGAACCCTTGTGCCCAGTGTGGTTCTTTCCTGTGGTACCTCTCTCTGTGGCTGGAGAAACTGGCTGCTTCCTGTCAGTACGCCGTTAGCTGTTAACTGCCGCTGGGGCTCTCTCGAGGAGCCTGTCGGTCTGTTTGTAACCGAAGGATCAGCAGCCGGCTGGGGCACGCAGGGGAAGGAAAGTTCAGGAAAGCAGATGAGGGCCGTGAATAATGAACTGTCAGTGGGAGGGAGCAGGCAGAGGAAGAAAGTGTGAACTCTGCCCAGAGGTACCCGAAAAGGGGTTCTGTGTAGCTGTGCCCAAACGCGGCACAGAAGAAGGCGAGCTCAGCGAGACTTAATTCTGCCTTGGGTTGGTGTAGCAAGGTGGGGTGGTAGCGGTGGGGCTAAGGGGATGGCTTCTGTGAGAACCTGCTAGAACCTTCCGCCACGTCCAACAGAACCAGCGCCAGCTGGCTCCGAGACGGACCAGCTGCTGGCCAAGGCTGAGCCCGTCAGCGAGGTGGTAGCGCCTCTGTGATAATGTATTTAAAAATGTATTAAATACATGTATTTAATGCATAAAAAACTGCTGGGCAACAGCAGCGGGGAGAGGGGAGTGAGAATGTGTGAGAGTGTTCTCCGAAAAGCGGCTTCTTTTACCTGCTGTGCAATGAGCCAACCCTCACGCACTCAGCAGAGATCTGGTTTTATTCGGGCCTGGGTGCTCGGTGGACTTTCCACAGATCGAGCGCACGCAAGGCCGGCCTCTTTGTTGCGTTTCCTGTGTTCCTTCATGGAGGAGAATTTGTCTTTGATTCATCGGAGAGTGGAGACAGCCAAGATCTGCTGTCTCTACGCTTGGGTTACACCTTCACATCATTCTGGCCACGCGCTACTTGGCCAAAGGGACGGTGCTAAACACCAACCACACCCCTTTCTGCTTTCCAGGGGAAGAACTTGTTCTGTCAGAGGAGAAACTGCCCTGCAGACAGGTGCGGAGCAGAGGTTCCCCTGCGGCCCGTGAGCAGCCCATGGCGAGGCAGGCTGTGCCCCTGCAGCCCAGGGAGGCCCGCGGCGGAGCAGATCCCCACCCGCAGCCTGGGGGGGCCCCCACGCCGGAGCAGCTTTGCTGTCAGGGCTGGTGACCCCCACGCCGGGGCAGGGGAGGAGCGTGAGGAGGAAGGAGCGGCAGAGACAGCCTGGGGCGAGCTGAGCGCAGGCGCCGCTCCGTGTCCAGGGAGGAGGCAGAGGGAAACCGGGAGTGAGCCTGAGCATTCAAGCTGACATTGCTTTGACACTGAGGTTTCCTTTCTCATCTCCACAGTCGGATTTCACCGGCCACAAACCGGTTTCCCCAGGCCCGGTCCGTGCTGCCCGTGAGGCTGAGGGGTGCGTGCTCTCTTCCCCCCCCCCCCCCATCTCGGCCCAGGGCCCTGTCGCTGCCCGTTCTCTCCCCCGCCCAGCCGAGGAGGGCAGCGCTGGAGCGGCTCGGGCGGGCACCGGGCCTGCAGCCGGGCTCAGCGCAGCCCCTTTTCCGCGGTCGGACCCCGAGGCGGGGAGCCCGGGCGGCTGTCCTGACGGAGCCAGGGCCGGGCCGGGCCGGGGAGCGGCGGAGCCGCCGCCTCGCCGCGCGCTGCCGGAGAGAGTCGGCCGCGTCCCCGCCGCTGCCCCCCGGCGCTCGCGGCCGTCGCGCACTGCGGGCGGGCGGGCGGCGCCGGGCTCCGTTTCCCGCCGCGCAGGGCGCGCGCGGGGCGGCGCAGGCGCAGTGCCGGCGGGGCGGGGGAGCGGGCGGCAGGGCCGTGAGGCAACGGGAGGCCCCGGGGCCGTTCGTGACCGAGGGGAAGGAGGAGACGTCGGCGCGGCGGGAGCGGCAGGTGGCCGGGCCGGGGGGGTCCGGGCGGGGCCGCAGTCCCGGGGCCGGGGGCTGGGGCCGGGGGTTCGCCGGGCCTGGGGTGTCGGCGCCGCCCGTCCGGGCCGGGCGGGGCGGGGCCCGG
>NW_027448896.1:0-48088 GCF_030867145.1 Opisthocomus hoazin
CAACAGAGCTCCCAGGACCCCAACAGAGCCCCCAGGACCCCAACAGAGCCCCCAGGATGCCAACAGAGCCCCCGGGACCCCAACAGAGCCCCCGGGACCCCAACAGAGTCCCTAGGAGAACAACAGAGCTCCCAGGACCCCAACAGAGCCCCCAGGACACCAACAGAGCCCCCAGAACCCCAACAGAGCCCCCAGAACCCCAACAGAGCCCCCAGGACACCAACAGAGCCCCCAGGACACCAACAGAGCCGTCAAGACCCCAAAACCAACCCCAGGACCCCAAGAGAGTTCCCAGGACCACAACAGAGCCCCCAGGACCACAACAGAGAACCCCAGGACCACAACAGAGCCCCCAGGAGCACAACAGAACCCCCCGGACCCCAACAGAGCCCCCAGGACCCCAGCATAGGACCCACGACCGCAACAGTGAACCCACGACCGCAACAGAGCCCCCAGGACCCCCAACAGAGCCCCCAGGATCCCAACAGAGGCCCCAGGACACGACGAGAGCCCCAGGAACCCGACAGAGCCCCCAGGACAAGAACAGAGCCCCCAGGACAAGAACAGAGTCCCCAGGACAACAATAAAGCTGCCAAAAAACAACAGAGCCCCCAGGACCACCACGGAGCCCCCAGGACAACAACAGAGCCCCCAGGACCACAACAGAGCCCCCAGGACCCCAACAGAACCCCCAGGACCCCAACAGAACCCCCAGGACCCCAACAGAGCCCCCGGAACGTCAAAAGAGCACCCGGAACCCCAACAGAGCCCCCGGGACCCCAACAGAGCCCCCGGGACCCCAACAGAGCCCCCGGGACAAAAAAAAGAGCCCCCGGGACCCGAAGAAAACCCCCAGGACCACAACAGAGCCCCCAGGATCCGAACAAAACCCCCAGGACAACAACAGAGCCCCAGGACAACAACAGAGCCCCCAGGACAACAACAGAGCCCCCAGGACGACAACAGAGCGCCCGGAACCCGAACAGAGGCCCCGGGACAACAACAGAGGCCCCGGGACAACAACAGAGGCCCCGGGACCCCAACAGAGCCCCGGGGACCCCAACAGATCCCTGGGGACCCCAACAGAGGCCCCAGGACACGACGAGAGCCCCCAGGAACCCGACAAAGCCCCCAGGACCCCAACAGAGCCCCCAGGACCCCAACAGTGTCCCCGCGACAACAATAAAGCTGCCAAAAAAACAACAGAGCCCCCAGGACCCCAACAGAGCCCCCGGGACACCAACAGAGCCCCCGGGACCCCAACAGAGCCGCCGGGATCCCAACAGAGCCCCCAAAACAACAATAGAGACCCCAGGACCACAACAGAGCCCCCGGGACCACAACAGAGCCCCCGGGACCACAACAGAGACCCCAGGAGAACAACAGAGCCCCCAGGACCACAACAGAGCCCCCAGGACCCCAACAGAGCCCCCAGGACCCCAACAGAGACCCCCGGGACCCCAACAGAGCCCCCAGGACCCCAACAGAGCCCCCAGGACCCCAACAGAGCTGTCAAGACCCCAAAACAAACCCCAGGACCCCAACAGAGCCCCCAGGATCACAACAGAGCCCCCAGGACCCCAACAGACACCCCCAGGACCCCAACAGAGACCCCCAGGAGAACAACAGAGCCCGAAGGAGCACAACAGGGCACCCACGACCGCAACAGACGCCCCCAGGATCCCAACAGAGGCCCCAGGACGCCGACAGAGCCCCTTGGACCCCCAACAGAGCCCCCAGGACCCCGACAGAGCCCCCAGGACCCCGACAGAGCCCCCGGGCCCACAACAGAGCCCCCGGGCCCACAACAGAGCCCCCGGGACCCCAACAGAGCCCCCGGGACCCCAACAGAGCGAACAAAACAACAATAGAGCCCCCAGGACCACAACAGAGCCCCCAGGACCACAACAGAGCCCCCGGGACCACAACAGAGCCCCCAGGACCCCAACAGAGACCCCCAGGACCACAACAGAGCCCCCAGGACCACAACAGAGCCCCCCGGACCCCAACAGAGCCCTCCGGACCCCAGCATAGCACCCACGACCCCAACAGTGAACCCACGACCGCAATAGAGCCCCCAGGACCCCCAGCAGAGCCCCCAGGATCCCCAGCAGAGCCCCCAGGACACGACGAGAGCCCCAGGAACCCGACAGAGCCCCCAGGACCACGACAGAGCCCCCAGGACCCGAACAGAGTCCCCGCGACAACAATAAAGCTGCCAAAAAACAACAGAGCCCCCAGGACCACCACGGAGCCCCCAGGACCACCACAGAGCCCCCAGGACCACCACAGAGCCCCCGAAACCTCAAAAGAGCCCCCGGGACCCCAACAGAGCCCCCGGGACCCCAACAGTGCCCCCGGGACCCCAACAGAGTCCCCAGGAGAACAACAGAGCTCCCAGGACCCCAACAGAGCCCCCAGGACCCCAACAGAGCTGTCAAGACCCCAAAACAAACCCCAGGACCCCAACAGAGGCCCCGGGACCCCAACAGAGCTCCCGGGACCCCAACAGAGCCCCCGGGACCCCAACAGAGCCCCCAGAAGAACAACAGAGCTCCCAGGACCCCAACAGTGCCCCCAGGACACAATCAGAGCCCCCAGCACACGAATAGAACACCCAGGACCCCAACAGAGTTCCCAGGACCTCAACAGAGCCCCCAGGACCCCAACAGAGCTGTCAAGAACCCAAAACAAACCCCAGGACCCCAACAGAGCCCCCAGGACCCCAACAGAGCCCCCAGGAGCACAACAGAGCCCCCAGGAGCACAACAGTGCACCCACGACCGCAACAGAGCCCCCAGGACCCCCAACAGAGCCCCCAGGACTCCCAACAAAGGCCCCAGGACCCCCAACAGAGCCCCCAGGACCCCCAACAGAGCCCCCACGACAACAATAAATCTGCCAAAAAAACAACAGAGCCCCCAGGACCACCACGGAGCCCCCAGGACCCCAACAGAGCCCCCAGGACCCCAACAGAGCCCCCAGGACCCCAACAGAGCCCCCGGGCCCACAACAGAGCCCCCAGGACCTCAAAAGAGTACCCGGGACCCTAACAGAGCCCCCAGGACCCCAACAGAGCCCCCGGGCCCACAACAGAGCCCCCAGGACCTCAAAAGAGCACCCGGGACCCCAACAGAGCCCCCTGGACCCCAACAGAGCCCCCAGGAACTCAACAGAGCCCCCAGGAGGACAACAGAGCCCCCAGGACCACAACAGAGCTCCCAGGACTCAACAGAGCCCCCAGGACCCCAACAGAGACCCCCAGGACCACAACAGAGCCCCCCGGACCCCAAAAGAGCCCCCAGGACCCCAGCATAGCACCCACGACCGCAACAGTGAACCCACGACCGCAACAGAGCCCCCAGGACCCCAAACAGAGCCCCCAGGATCCCAACAGAGGCCCCAGGACACGACGAGAGCCCCAGGAACCCGACACAGCCCCCAGGACAAGAACAGAGCCCCCAGGACCGGAACAGAGTCCCCGCGACAACAATAAAGCTGCCAAAAAACAACAGAGCCCCCAGGACCACCACGGAGCCCCCAGGACCACAACAGAGCCCCCAGGACCACAACAGAGCCCCCAGGACCACAACAGAACCCCCGGAACCTCAAAAGAGCCCCCGGGACCTCAACAGAGCCCCCAGGACCACAACAGAGCCCCCGGGACCCCAACAGAGCCCCCGGGACCCCAACAGAGGCCCCGGGACAACAACAGAGGCCCCGGGACCACAACAGAGGCCCCGGGACCCCAACAGAGGCCCCGGGACCCCAACAGAGCCCCCGGGACCCCAACAGTGCCCCCGGGACCCCAACAGAGTCCCCAGGAGAACAACAGAGCTCCCAGGACCCCAACAGAGACCCCAGGACACCATCAGAGCCCCCAGTACCCGAATAGAACACCCAGGACCCCAACAGAGCCCCCAGGACCCCAACAGAGCCCCCAGGACCTCAAAAGAGCACCCGGGACCCCAACAGAGCCCCCAGGACCCCAACAGAGCCCCCGGGCCCACAACAGAGCCCCCAGGACCCCGACAAAGCCCCCCGGAGCCCGACAGAGCCCCCAGGACCCCAACAGATCCCCCGGGACCTCAAAAGAGCACCCGGGACACCAACAGAGCTGCCAGGACACCAACAGAGCCCCCAGGACCCCAACAGAGCCCCCAGGATCCCAACAGAGCCCCCAGGACACGACGAGAGCCCCAGGAACCCGACAGAGCCCCCAGGACCACGACAGAGCCCCCAGGACCCGAACAGAGTCCCCGCGACAACAATAAAGCTGCCAAAAAACAACAGAGCCCCCAGGACCACCACGGAGCCCCCAGGACCACCACAGAGCCCCCAGGACCACCACAGAGCCCCCGAAACCTCAAAAGAGCCCCCGGGACCCCAACAGAGCCCCCGGGACCCCAACAGAGCCCCCGGGACCTCAACAGAGCCCCCGGGACCCCAACAGAGCCCCCAGGACACCATCAGAGCCCCCAGCACCCGAATAGAACACCCAGGAACCCAACAGAGCCCCCAGGACCTCAACAGAGCCCCCAGGACCCCAACAGAGCTGTCAAGACCCCAAAACAAACCCCAGGACCCCAACAGAGCCCCCAGGACCCCAACAGAGCCCCCAGGAGCACAACAGAGCCCCCAGGAGCACAACAGTGCACCCACGACCGCAACAGAGCCCCCAGGACCCCCAACAAAGGCCCCAGGACCCCCAACAGAGCCCCCAGGACCCCGACAGAGCCCCCACGACAACAATAAATCTGCCAAAAAAACAACAGAGCCCCCAGGACCACCACGGAGCCCCCAGGACAACAACAGAGCCCCCAGGACCCCAACAGAGCCCCCAGGACCCCAACAGAGCCCCCGGGCCCACAACAGAGACCCCAGGACCTCAAAAGAGTACCCGGGACCCTAACAGAGCCCCCAGGACCCCAACAGAGCCCCCGGGCCCACAAGAGAGCCCCCAGGACCTCAAAAGAGCACCCGGGACCCCAACAGAGCCCCCGGGACACCAACAGAGCCCCCAGGAACTCAACAGAGCCCCCAAAACAACAATAGAGACCCCAGGACCACAACAGAGCCCCCAGGACCACAACAGAGCTCCCAGGACTCAACAGAGCCCCCAGGACCCAAACAGAGACCCCCAGGACCACAACAGAGACCCCCAGGACCACAACAGAGACCCCCAGGACCACAACAGAGCCCCCAGGACCCCAGCATAGCACCCACGACCGCAACAGTGAAACCACGACCGCAACAGAGCCCCCAGGACCCCCAACAGAGCCCCCAGGATCCCAACAGAGGCCCCAGGACACGACGAGAGCCCCAGGAACCCGACAGAGCCCCCAGGACCACGACAGAGCCCCCAGGACCGGAACAGAGTCCCCGCGACAACAATAAAGCTGCCAAAAAACAACAGAGCCCCCAGGACCACCACGGAGCCCCCAGGACCCCAACAGAGCCCCCAGGACCACAACAGAGCCCCCAGGACCACAACAGAACCCCCGGAACCTCAAAAGAGCCCCCGGGACCCCAACAGAGCCCCCGGGACCCGAACAGAGGCCCCGGGACAACAACAGAGGCCCCGGGACCACAACAGAGGCCCCGGGACCCCAACAGAGGCCCCGGGACACCATCAGAGCCCCTGGGACCCCAACAGTGCCCCCGGGACCCCAACAGATCCCCCGGGACCTCAAAAGAGCACCCGGGACACCAACAGAGCCCCCAGGACCCCAACAGAGCCCCCAGGACCCCAACAGATCCCCCGGGACCTCAAAAGAGCACCCGGGACACCAACAGAGCCCCCAGGACACCAACAGAGCCCCCAGGACCCCAACAGATCCCCCGGGACCTCAAAAGAGCACCCGTGACACCAACAGAGCCCCCAGGACCCCAACAGAGCCCCCAGGACCCCAACAGATCCCCCGGGACCTCAAAAGAGCACCCGGGACACCAACAGAGCCCCCAGGACACCAACAGAGCCCCCAGGACCCCAACAGAGCCCCCGGGCCCACAACAGAGCCCCCGGGACCCCAACAGAGCACCCGGAACCCCAACAGAGCCCCCAAAACAACAATAGAGTCCCCAGAACCACAACAGAGCCCCCGGGACCCCAACAGAGCCCCCGGGACCCCAACAAAACCCCCAGGACTCAACAGAGCCCCCAGGACCCCAAAAGAGCCCCCCGGACCCCAGCATAGCACCCACGACCGCAACAGTGAACCCACGACCGCAACAGAGCCCCCAGGACCCCCAACAGAGCCCCCAGGATCCCAACAGAGGCCCCAGGACACCACGAGAGCCCCAGGAACCCGACAGAGCCCCCAGGACCACGACAGAGCCCCCAGGACCGGAACAGAGTCCCCGCGACAACAATAAAGCTGCCAAAAAACAACAGAGCCCCCAGGACCACCACGGAGCCCCCAGGACCACAACAGAGCCCCCAGGACCACAACAGAGCCCCCAGGACCACAACAGAGCCCCCGGAACCTCAGAAGAGCCCCCGGGACCCCAACAGAGCCCCCGGGACCCGAACAGAGCCCCCGGGACCCGAACAGAGGCCCCGGGACAACAACAGAGGCCCCGGGACAACAACAGAGGCCCCGGGACAACAACAGAGCCCCCAGGACCCCAACAGAGCCCCAGGACCCCAACAGTGCCCCCGGGACCCCAACAGAGTCCCCAGGAGAACAACAGAGCTCCCAGGACCCCAACAGAGACCCCAGGACACCATCAGAGCCCCCAGTACCCGAATAGAACACCCAGGACCCCAACAAAGCCCCCCAGGACACGACGAGAGCCCCCAGGACCCCAACAGAGCCCCCAGGACCTCAAAAGAGCCCCCGGGACCCCAACAGAGCCCCCGGGACCCCAACAGAGCACCCGGAACCCCAACAGAGCCCCCAAAACAACAATAGAGACCCCAGGACCACCACAGAGCCCCCGGGACCACAACAGAGCCCCCAGGACGCGAACAGAACCCCCAGGACTCAACAGAGCCCCCAGGACCCCAACAGAGACCCCCAGGACCACAACAGAGCCCCCCTGACCCCAAAAGAGCCCCCCGGACCCCAGCATAGCACCCACGACCGCAACAGTGAACCCACGACCGCAACAGAGCCCCCAGGACCCCCAACAGAGCCCCCAGGATCCCAACAGAGGCCCCAGGACACGACGAGAGCCCCAGGAACCCGACAGAGCCCCCAGGACCACGACAGAGCCCCCAGGACCGGAACAGAGTCCCCGCGACAACAATAAAGCTGCCAAAAAACAACAGAGCCCCCAGGACCACCACGGAGCCCCCAGGACCACAACAGAGCCCCCAGGACCACAACAGAGCCCCCGGAACCTCAGAAGAGCCCCCGGGACCCCAACAGAGCCCCCGGGACCCGAACAGAGCCCCCAGGACCCGAACAGAGGCCCCGGGACAACAACAGAGGCCCCGGGACACCAACAGAGCCCCCAGGACCCCAACAGAGCCCCCAGGACCCCAACAGTGCCCCCGGGACCCCAACAGTGCCCCCGGGACCCCAACAGAGTCCCCAGGAGAACAACAGAGCTCCCAGGACCCCAACAGAGACCCCAGGACACCATCAGAGCCCCCAGTACCCGAATAGAACACCCAGGACCCCAACAGAGCCCCCCAGGACCCCAACAGAGCCCCCAGGACCCCAACAGAGCCCCCAGGACCTCAAAAGAGCCCCCGGGACCCTAACAGAGCCCCCAGGACCCCAACAGAGCCCCCGGGCCCACAACAGAGCCCCCAGGACCTCAAAAGAGTACCCGGGACCCTAACAGAGCCCCCAGGACCCCAACAGAGCCCCCGGGCCCACAACAGAGCCCCCAGGACCTCAAAAGAGCACCCGGGACCCCAATAGAGCCCGGGGGACACCAACAGAGCCCCCAGGAACTCAACAGAGCCCCCAAAACAACAATAGAGACCCCAGAACCACAACAGAGCCCCCAGGACCACAACAGAGCCCCCGGGACCACAACAGAGCCCCCAGGACGCGAACAGAACCCCCAGGACAACAACAGAGCTCCCAGGACTCAACAGAGCCCCCAGGACCACAACAGAGACCCCCAGGACCACAACAGAGCCCCCCGGACCCCAAAAGAGCCCCCAGGACCCCAGCATAGCACCCACGACCGCAACAGAGCCCCCAGGACCCCCAACAGAGCCCCCAGGATCCCAACAGAGGCCCCAGGACACGACGAGAGCCCCAGGAACCCGACAGAGCCCCCAGGACCGGAACAGAGTCCCCGCGACAACAATAAAGCTGCCAAAAAACAACAGAGCCCCCAGAACCACCACGGAGCCCCCAGGACCACAACAGAGCCCCCAGGACCACCACAGAGCCCCCAGGACCACCACGGAGCCCCCAGGACCACAACAGAGCCCCCAGGACCACAACAGAGCCCCCAGGACCACAACAGAACCCCCGGAACCTCAAAAGAGCCCCCGGGACCTCAACAGAGCCCCCGGGACCCCAACAGAGCCCCCGGGACCCCAACAGAGCCCCCGGGACCCCAACAGAGGCCCCGGGACCCCAACAGAGGCCCCGGGACCACAACAGAGGCCCCGGGACCCCAACAGAGGCCCCAGGAGAACAACAGAGCTCCCAGGACCCCAACAGAGACCCCAGGACACCATCAGAGCCCCCAGTACCCGAATAGAACACCCAGGACCCCAACAGAGCCCCCAGGACCCCAACAGAGCCCCCGGGACCTCAAAAGAGCACCCGGGACCCCAACAGAGCCCCCAGGACCCCAACAGAGCCCCCGGGCCCACAACAGAGCCCCCAGGACCCCAACAGAGCCCCCCGGACCCCAACAGAGCCCCCAGGACCCCAACAGATCCCCCGGGACCTCAAAAGAGCACCCGGGACACCAACAGAGCCCCCAGGACACCAACAGAGCCCCCAGGACCCCAACAGAGCCCCCAGGATCCCAACAGAGCCCCCAGGACACGACGAGAGCCCCAGGAACCCGACAGAGCCCCCAGGACCACGACAGAGCCCCCAGGACCACCACAGAGCCCCCGAAACCTCAAAAGAGCCCCCGGGACCCCAACAGAGCCCCCGGGACCCCAACAGAGCCCCCAGGACACCATCAGAGCCCCCAGAACCCGAATAGAACACCCAGGAACCCAACAGAGCCCCCAGGACCTCAACAGAGCCCCCAGGACCCCAACAGAGCTGTCAAGACCCCAAAACAAACCCCAGGACCCCAACAGAGCCCCCAGGACCCCAACAGAGCCCCCAGGAGCACAACAGAGCCCCCAGGAGCACAACAGTGCACCCACGACCGCAACAGAGCCCCCAGGACCCCCAACAGAGCCCCCAGGACCCCCAACAAAGGCCCCAGGACCCCCAACAGAGCCCCCAGGACCCCGACAGAGCCCGCACGACAACAATAAATCTGCCAAAAAAACAACAGAGCCCCCAGGACCACCACGGAGCCCCCAGGACAACAACAGAGCCCCCAGGACCCCAACAGAGCCCCCAGGACCCCAACAGAGCCCCCAGGACCCCAACAGAGCCCCCGGGCCCACAACAGAGACCCCAGGACCTCAAAAGAGTACCCGGCACCCTAACAGAGCCCCCAGGACCCCAACAGAGCCCCCGGGCCCACAACAGAGCCCCCGGGACACCAACAGAGCCCCCAGGAACTCAACAGAGCCCCCAAAACAACAATAGAGAACCCAGGACTACAACAGAGCCCCCAGGACCACAACAGAGCTCCCAGGACTCAACAGAGCCCCCAGGACCACAACAGAGACCCCCAGGACCACAACAGAGACCCCCAGGACCACAACAGAGCCCCCAGGACCCCAGCATAGCACCCACGACCGCAACAGTGAACCCACGACCGCAACAGAGCCCCCAGGACCCCCAACAGAGCCCCCAGGATCCCAACAGAGGCCCCAGGACACGACGAGAGCCCCAGGAACCCGACAGAGCCCCCAGGACCACGACAGAGCCCCCAGGACCGGAACAGAGTCCCCGCGACAACAATAAAGCTGCCAAAAAACAACAGAGCCCCCAGGACCACCACGGAGCCCCCAGGACCCCAACAGAGCCCCCAGGACCACAACAGAGCCCCCAGGACCACAACAGAACCCCCGGAACCTCAAAAGAGCCCCCGGGACCCCAACAGAGCCCCCGGGACCCGAACAGAGGCCCCGGGACAACAACAGAGGCCCCGGGACCACAACAGAGGCCCCGGGACCCCAACAGAGGCCCCGGGACCCCAACAGAGGCCCCGGGACACCATCAGAGCCCCCGGGACCCCAACAGTGCCCCCGGGACCCCAACAGTGCCCCCGGGACCTCAAAAGAGCACCCGGGACACCAACAGAGCCCCCAGGACCCCAACAGAGCCCCCAGGACCCCAACAGATCCCCCGGGACCTCAAAAGAGCACCCGGGACACCAACAGAGCCCCCAGGACACCAACAGAGCCCCCAGGACCCCAACAGAGCCCCCGGGCCCACAACAGAGCCCCCGGGACCCCAACAGAGCACCCGGGACCCCAACAGAGCCCCCAAAACAACAATAGAGACCCCAGGACCACAACAGAGCCCCCGGGACCACAACAGAGCCCCCAGGACGCGAACAGAACCCCCAGGACCCGAACAGAGCCCCCAGGACCACAACAGAGCCCCCAGGACCACAACAGAGACCCCCAGGACCACAACAGAGACCCCCAGGACCCCAACAGAGACCCCCAGGACCACAACAGAGCCCCCCGGACCCCAACAGAGCCCCCCGGACCCCAACAGATTCCCCAGGAGAACAACAGAGCTCCCAGGACCCCAACAGAGACCCCAGGACACCATCAGAGCCCCCAGTACCCGAATAGAACACCCAGGACCCCAACAGTGCCCCCGGGACCCCAACAGTGCCCCCGGGACCCCAACAGAGTCCCCAGGAGAACAACAGAGCTCCCAGGACCCCAACAGAGACCCTAGGACACCATCAGAGCCCCCAGTACCCGAATAGAACACCCAGGACCCCAACAGAGCCCCCGGGCCCACAACAGAGCACCCGGGACCCCAACAGAGCACCCGGGACCCCAACAGAGCCCCCAAAACAACAATAGAGACCCCAGGACCACAACAGAGCCCCCGGGACCACAACAGAGCCCCCAGGACGCGAACAGAACCCCCAGGACCCCAACAGAGCCCCCAGGACCACAACAGAGCCCCCAGGACCACAACAGAGACCCCCAGGACCACAACAGAGACCCCCAGGACCCCAACAGAGACCCCCAGGACCACAACAGAGCCCCCCGGACCCCAACAGAGCCCCCCGGACCCCAGCATAGCACCCACGACCGCAACAGTGAACCCACGACCGCAATAGAGCCCCCAGGACCCCCAGCAGAGCCCCCAGGATCCCAACAGAGCCCCCAGGACACGACGAGAGCCCCAGGAACCCGACAGAGCCCCCAGGACCACGACAGAGCCCCCAGGACCCGAACAGAGTCCCCGCGACAACAATAAAGCTGCCAAAAAACAACAGAGCCCCCAGGACCACCACGGAGCCCCCAGGACCACAACAGAGCCCCCAGGACCACAACAGAGCCCCCAGGACAACAGAGCCCCCAGCACCCCAACAGAACCTCCGGAACCTCAAAAGAGCCCCCGGGACCCCAACAGAGGCCCCAGGACCCGAACAGAGGCCCCGGGACAACAACAGAGGCCCCGGGCCCACAACAGAGCCCCCGGGCCCACAACAGAGCCCCCGGGACCCCAACAGAGCCCCCAGAACCCCAACAGAGCCCCCAGAACCCCAACAGAGCCCCCAGAACCCCAACAGAGCCCCCAGGACCCCAACAGTGTCCCCGGGACCCCAACAGTGCCCCCGGGACCCCAACAGTGCCCTCGGGACCCCAACAGATTCCCCAGGAGAACAACAGAGCTCCCAGGACCCCAACAAAGACCCCAGGACACCATCAGAGCCCCCAGTACCCGAATAGAACACCCAGGACCCCAACAGTGCCCCCAGGACCCCAACAGTGCCCCCGGGACCCCAACAGAGTCCCCAGGAGAACAACAGAGCTCCCAGGACCCCAACAGAGACCCTAGGACACCATCAGAGCCCCCAGTACCCGAATAGAACACCCAGGACCCCAACAGAGCCCCCGGGCCCACAACAGAGCCCCCGGGCCCAACACAGAGCACCCGGGACCCCAACAGAGCACCCGGGACCCCAACAGAGCCCCCAAAACAACAATAGAGACCCCAGGACCACAACAGAGCCCCCAGGACGCGAACAGAGCCCCCAGGACCCCAACAGAGCCCCCAGGACCCCAACAGAGACCCCCAGGACCCCAACAGAGCCCCCCGGACCCCAGCATAGCACCCACGACCGCAACAGTGAACCCACGACCGCAATAGAGCCCCCAGGACCCCCAGCAGAGCCCCCAGGATCCCAACAGAGCCCCCAGGACACGACGAGAGCCCCAGGAACCCGACAGAGCCCCCAGGACCACGACAGAGCCCCCAGGACCCGAACAGAGTCCCCGCGACAACAATAAAGCTGCCAAAAAACAACAGAGACCCCAGGACCACCACGGAGCCCCCAGGACCACAACAGAGCCCCCGAAACCTCAAAAGAGCCCCCGGGAACCCAACAGAGCCCACGGGACCCCAACAGAGGCCCCGGGACCCCAACAGAGCCCCCGGGACCCTAACAGAGGCCCCGGGACCCCAACAGAGCCCCCGGGACCCCAACAGAGCCCCTGGGACCCCAACAGAGCCCCCGGGACCCCAACAGAGTCCCCAGGAGAACAACAGAGCTCCCAGGACCCCAACAGAGCCTCCAGGACACCATCAGAGCCCCCAGCACCCGAATAGAACACCCAGGACCCCAACAGAGCCCCCAGGACCTCAACAGAGCCCCCAGGACCCCAACAGAGCTGTCAAGACCCCAAAACAAACCCCAGGACCCCAACAGAGCCCCCAGGAGCACAACAGAGCCCCCAGGAGCACAACAGTGCACCCACGACCGCAACAGAGCCCCCAGGACCCCCAACAGAGCCCCAAGGACCCCCAACAAAAGCCCCAGGACCCCAACAGAGCCCCCAGGACCCCGACAGAGCCCCCAGGACCCCGACAGAGTCCCCACGACAACAATAAATCTGCCAAAAAAACAACAGAGCCCCCAGGACCACCACGGAGCCCCCAGGACAACAACAGAGCCCCCAGGACCCCAATAGAGCCCCCAGGACCCCAACAGAGCCCCCAGGACCCCAACAGAACCCCCCAGGAACCCAACAGAGCCCCCGGGCCCACAACAGAGCCCCCAGGACCTCAAAAGAGTACCCGGGACCCTAACAGAGTTCCCAGGACACCAACAGAGCCCCCGGGCCCACAACAGAGCCCCCAGGACCTCAAAAGAGCACCCGGGACCCCAACAGAGCCCCCGGACCCCAACAGAGCCCCCGGGACCCCAACAGAGCCCCCAAAACAACAATAAACACCCCAGGACCACAACAGAGCCCCCGGGACCAACACAGAGCCCCCGGGACCACAACAGAGCACCCAGGACGCGAACAGAGCCCCCGGGACCCCAACAGAGCCCCCGGGACCCCAACAGAGGCCCCCAGACAACAACAGAGGCCCCGGGACAACAACAGAGGCCCCGGGACCCCAACAGAGGCCCCGGGACCCCAACAGTGCCCCCGGGACCCCAACAGAGTCCCCAGGAGAACAACAGAGCTCCCAGGACCCCAACAGAGACCCCAGGACCCCAACAGAGCCCCCAGTACCCGAATAGAACACCCAGGACCACAACAGAGCCCCCAGGACCCCAACAGAGCCCCCAGGACCCCAACAGAGCTGTCAAGACCCCAAAACAAATCCCAGGACCCCAACAGAGCCCCAAGGAGCACAACAGAGCCCCCAGGAGCACAACAGAGCCCCCAGGACCTTCAACAGAGCCCCCAGGACCCCCAACAGAGCCCCCAGGACCACCAACAGACCCCCAGGACAACAATAAATCTGCCAAAAAAACATCAGAGCCCCCAGGACCACCACGGAGCTTCCAGAACAACAACAGAGCCCCCAGGACCCCAACAGAGCCCCCGGGACCCCAACAGAGCCCTGGGACCCCAACAGAGCCCCCCAGGACCCCAACAGTGCCCCCGGGACACCAACAGAGCCCCCAGGACCCCAACAGAGCTGTCTAGACCCCAAAACAAACCCCAGGGCCCCAACAGAGCCCCCAGGACCACAACAGAGCCCCCAGGACCCCAACAGAGACCCCCAGGACCCCAACAGAGACCCCCAGGACTACAACAGAGACCCCCAGGAGCACAACAGGGCACCCACGACCGCAACAGACGCCCCCAGGACCCCCAACAGAGCCCCCAGTATCCCGACAGAGGCCCCAGGACCCCGACAGAGCCCCCAGGACCCCGACAGAGCCCCCAGGACCCTGACAGAGCCCCCGCGACAACAATAAATCTGCCAAAAAAACAACCGAGCCCCAAGGACAACCACGGAGCCCCCAGGACAACCACAGAGCCCCCAGGACAACCACAGAGCCCCCAGGACCCCAACAGAGCCCCCAGTACCCCAACAGAGCCCCCGGGCCCACAACAGAGCCCCCAGGACCTCAAAAGAGCACCCGGGACCCCAACAGAGCCCCCAGGACCCCAACAGAGCCCCCGGGCCCACAACAGAGCCCCCGGGACCACAACAGAGACCCCAGGACCACAACAGAGCCCCCGGGACCACAACAGAGCCCCCGGGACCACAACAGAGAACCCAGGACCCAAACAGAGACCCCCAGGACACCAACAGAGCCCCCAGGACCCCAACAGAGCCCCCAGGATCCCAGCATAGCACCCACGACCGCAACAGTGAACCCACGACCGCAATAGAGCCCCCAGGACCCCCAGCAGAGCCCCCAGGATCCCAACAGAGCCCCCAGGACACGACGAGAGCCCCAGGAACCCGACAGAGCCCCCAGGACCCGAACAGATTCCCCGCGACAACAATAAAGCTGCCAAAAAACAACAGAGCCCCCAGGAACACCACGGAGCCCCCAGGACAACAACAGAGCCCCCGGAACCTCAACAGAGGCCCCGGGACAACAACAGAGGCCCCGGGACAACAACAGAGGCCCCGGGACAACAACAGAGGCCCCGGGACAACAACAGAGCCCCCGGGAGAACAACAGAGCCCCCGGGAGAACAACAGAGCTCCCAGGACACCAACAGAGCACCCAGGACACCATCAGAGCCCCCAGCACCCGAACAGAACACCCAGGACCCCAACAGAGCGCCCAGGACCTCAACAGAGCCCCCAGGACCCCAACAGAGCTGTCAAGACCCCAAAACAAACCCCAAAACCCCAACAGAGCCCCCAGGAGCACAACAGAGCCCCCAGGACCCCCAACAGAGCCCCCAGGACCCCCAACAGAGCCCCCAGGACCCCAACAGAGCCCCCAGGACCCCGACAGAGACCCCAGGACCCCAACAGAGACCCCGGGCCCACAACAGAGCCCCCGGGACCCCAACAGTGCCCCCGGGACCCCAACAGAGTCCCCAGGAGAACAACAGAGCTCCCAGGACACCAACAGAGACCCCAGGACACCATCAGAGCCCCCAGTACCCGAATAGAACACCCAGGACCACAACAGAGCCCCCAGGACCCCAACAGAGCCCCCAGGACCCCAACAGAGCTGTCAAGACCCCAAAACAAATCCCAGGACCCCAACAGAGCCCCAAGGAGCACAACAGAGCCCCCAGGAGCACAACAGAGCCCCCAGGAGCACAACAGAGCCCCCAGGACCTTCAACAGAGCCCCCAGGACCCCCAACAGAGCCCCCAGGACCCCCAACAGAGCCCCCAGGACCCCGACAGAGCCCCCAGGACCCTGACAGAGCCCCCGCGACAACAATAAATCTGCCAAAAAAACAACAGAGCCCCAAGGACAACCACGGAGCCCCCAGGACAACCACAGAGCCCCCAGGACAACCACAGAGCCCCCAGGACCCCAACAGAGCCCCCAGGACCCCAACAGAGCCCCCAGGACCCCAACAGAGCCCCCGGGCCCACAACAGAGCCCCCAGGATCTCAAAAGAGCACCCGGGACCCCAACAGAGCCCCCAGGACCACAACAGAGCCCCCGGGACCACAACAGAGCCCCCAGGACGCGAACAGAACCCCCAGGACCCCAACAGAGCCCCCAGGACCCCAACAGAGACCCCCAGGACCACAACAGAGCCCCCCAGGACCCCAACAGAGCCCCCAGGACCCCAGCATAGCACCCACGACCGCAACAGTGAACCCACGACCGCAATAGAGCCCCCAGGACCCCCAGCAGAGCCCCCAGGATCCCAACAGAGCCCCCAGGACACGACGAGAGCCCCAGGAACCCGACAGAGCCCCCAGGACCCGAACAGAGTCCCCGCGACATCAATAAAGCTGCCAAAAAACAACAGAGCCCCCAGGAACACCACGGAGCCCCCAGGACAACAACAGAGCCCCCAGGACAACAACAGAGCCCCCGGAACCTCAACAGAGCCCCCGGGACAACAACAGAGGCCCCGGGACAACAACAGAGGCCCCGGGACAACAACAGAGCCCCCAAAACAACAATAGAGACCCCGGGACCCCAACAGTGCCCCCGGGACCCCAACAGTGCCCCCGGGACCCCAACAGAGTCCCCAGGAGAACAACAGAGCTCCCAGGACCCCAACAGAGCCCCCAGGACCTCAAAAGAGTACCCGGGACCCTAACAGAGCCCCCAGCACCCCAACAGAGCCCCCGGGCCCACAACAGAGCCCCCAGGAGAACAACAGAGCTCCCAGGACACCAACAGAGACCCCAGGACACCATCAGAGCCCCCAGTACCCGAATAGAACACCCAGGACCACAACAGAGCCCCCAGGACCCCAACAGAGCCCCCAGGACCCCAACAGAGCTGTCAAGACCCCAAAACAAATCCCAGGACCCCAACAGAGCCCCAAGGAGCACAACAGAGCCCCCAGGAGCACAACAGAGCCCCCAGGACCTTCAACAGAGCCCCCAGGACCCCCAACAGAGCCCCCAGGACCCCCAACAGAGCCCCCAGGACCCCCAACAGAGCCCCCAGGACGCCCAACAGAGCCCCCAGGACCCCCAACAGAGCCCCCAGGACAACAATAAATCTGCCAAAAAAACAACAGAGCCCCCAGGACCACCACGGAGCTTCCAGGACAACAACAGAGCCCCCGGGACCCCAACAGAGCCCCCGGGACCCCAACAGAGGCCCCAGGAACCCGACAAAGCCCCCAGGACCCCAACAGAGCCCCCCAGGACCCCAACAGTGCCCCCGGGACGCCAACAGTGCCCCCGGGACCCCAACAGAGCCCCCAGGACCCCAACAGAGCCCCCAGGACCCCAACAGAGCTGTCTAGACCCCAAAACAAACCCCAGGACCCCAACAGAGCCCCCAGGACCACAACAGAGCCCCCAGGACCCCAACAGAGACCCCCAGGACCCCAACAGAGCCCCCAGGAGCACAACAGGGCACCCACGACCGCAACAGACGCCCCCAGGACCCCCAACAGAGCCCCCAGGATCCCGACAGAGGCCCCAGGACCCCGACAGAGCCCCCAGGACCCCGACAGAGCCCCCAGGACCCTGACAGAGCCCCCGCGACAACAATAAATCTGCCAAAAAAACAACAGAGCCCCAAGGACAACCACGGAGCCCCCAGGACAACCACAGAGCCCCCAGGACAACCACAGAGCCCCCAGGACCCCAACAGAGCCCCCAGGACCCCAACAGAGCCCCCAGGACCCCAACAGAGCCCCCGGGCCCACAACAGAGCCCCCAGGATCTCAAAAGAGCACCCGGGACCCCAACAGAGCCCCCAGGACCCCAACAGAGCCCCCGGGCCCACAACAGAGCACCCGGGACCCCAACAGAGCACCCGGGACCCCAACAGAGCCCCCAAACAACAATAGAGACCCCAGGACCACAACAGAGCCCCCGGGACCACAACAGAGCCCCCAGGACGCGAACAGAACCCCCAGGACCCCAACAGAGCCCCCAGGACCCCAACAGAGACCCCCAGGACCACAACAGAGCCCCCCAGGACCCCAACAGAGCCCCCAGGACCCCAGCATAGCACCCACGACCGCAACAGTGAACCCACGACCGCAATAGAGCCCCCAGGACCCCCAGCAGAGCCCCCAGGATCCCAACAGAGCCCCCAGGACACGACGAGAGCCCCAGGAACCCGACAGAGCCCCCAGGACCCGAACAGAGTCCCCGCGACATCAATAAAGCTGCCAAAAAACAACAGAGCCCCCAGGAACACCACGGAGCCCCCAGGACAACAACAGAGCCCCCAGGACAACAACAGAGCCCCCGGAACCTCAACAGAGCCCCCGGGACAACAACAGAGGCCCCGGGACAACAACAGAGGCCCCGGGACAACAACAGAGCCCCCAAAACAACAATAGAGACCCCGGGACCCCAACAGTGCCCCCGGGACCCCAACAGTGCCCCCGGGACCCCAACAGAGTCCCCAGGAGAACAACAGAGCTCCCAGGACCCCAACAGAGCCCCCAGGACCTCAAAAGAGTACCCGGGACCCTAACAGAGCCCCCAGCACCCCAACAGAGCCCCCGGGCCCACAACAGAGCCCCCAGGACCTCAAAAGAGCACCCGGGACCCCAACAGAGCCCCCGGGACACCAACAGAGCCCCCAGGAACTCAACAGAGCCCCCAAAACAACAATAGAGACCCCAGGACCACAACAGAGCCACGGGACCACAACAGAGCCCCCGGGACCACAACAGAGCCCCCAGGAGAACAACAGAGCCCCCAGGAGAACAACAGAGCCTCCAGGACCACAACAGAGACCCTAGGACACCATCAGAGCCCCCAGTACCCGAATAGAACACCCAGGACCCCAACAGAGCCCCCGGGCCCACAACAGAGCCCCCGGGCCCAACACAGAGCACCCGGGACCCCAACAGAGCACCCGGGACCCCAACAGAGCACCCGGGACCCCAACAGAGCACCCGGGACACCAACAGAGCCCCCAAAACAACAATAGAGACCCCAGGACCACAACAGAGCCCCAGGACGCGAACAGAGTCCCCAGGACCTCAACAGAGCCCCCAGGACCCCAACAGAGCCCCCAGGACCCCAACAGAGACCCCTAGGACCCCAACAGAGACCCCCAAGACCACAACAGAGCCCCCCGGACCCCAGCATAGCACCCACGACCGCAACAGTGAACCCACGACCGCAATAGAGCCCCCAGGACCCCCAACAGAGCCCCCAGGATCCCAACAGAGCCCCCAGGACACGACGAGAGCCCCAGGAACCCGACAGAGCCCCCAGGACCACGACAGAGCCCCCAGGACCCGAACAGAGTCCCCGCGACAACAATAAAGCTGCCAAAAAACAACAGAGCCCCCAGGACCACCACGGAGCCCCCGGGACCACAACAGAGCCCCCGGGACCACAACAGAGCCCCCGAAACCTCAACAGAGCCCCCAGGACCCCAACAGAGCCCACGGGACCCCAACAGAGGCCCCGGGACCCCAACAGAGCCTTCGGGACCCTAACAGAGGTCCCGGGACCCCAACAGAGCCCCGGGACCCCAACAGAGCCCCTGGGACCCCAACAGAGTCCCCAGGAGAACAACAGAGCCCCCAGGACACCATCAGAGCCCCCAGTACCCGAATAGAACACCCAGGACCCCAACAGAGCCCCCAGGACAACAACAGAGGCCCCGGGACAACAACAGAGGCCCCAGGACCCCAACAGAGACCCAGGACCCCAACAGAGACCCCGGGCCCACAACAGAGCCCCCGGGACCCCAACAGTGCCCCCGGGACCCCAACAGAGTCCCCAGGAGAACAACAGAGCTCCCAGGACCCCAACAGAGACCCCAGGACACCATCAGAGCCCCCAGTACCCGAATAGAACACCCAGGAGCACAACAGAGCCCCCAGGACCTTCAACAGAGCCCCCAGGACCCCCAACAGAGCCCCCAGGACCCCCAACAGAGCCCCCAGGACGCCCAACAGAGCCCCCAGGACCCCCAACAGAGCCCCCAGGACAACAATAAATCTGCCAAAAAAACAACAGAGCCCCCAGGACCACCACGGAGCTTCCAGGACAACAACAGAGCCCCCGGGACACCAACAGAGCCCCCGGGACCCCAACAGAGGCCCCAGGAACCCGACAAAGCCCCCAGGACCCCAACAGAGCCCCCCAGGACCCCAACAGTGCCCCCGGGACGCCAACAGTGCCCCCGGGACCCCAACAGAGCCCCCAGGACCCCAACAGAGCCCCCAGGACCCCAACAGAGCTGTCTAGACCCCAAAACAAACCCCAGGACCCCAACAGAGCCCCCAGGACCACAACAGAGCCCCCAGGACCCCAACAGAGACCCCCAGGACCCCAACAGAGCCCCCAGGAGCACAACAGGGCACCCACGACTGCAACAGACGCCCCCAGGACCCCCAACAGAGCCCCCAGGATCCCGACAGAGGCCCCAGGACCCCGACAGAGCCCCCAGGACCCCGACAGAGCCCCCAGGACCCCGACAGAGCCCCCGCGACAACAATAAATCTGCCAAAAAAACAACAGAGCCCCAAGGACAACCACGGAGCCCCCAGGACAACCACAGAGCCCCCAGGACAACCACAGAGCCCCCAGGACCCCAACAGAGCCCCCGGGACCCCAACAGAGCCCCCGGGCCCACAACAGAGCCCCCAGGATCTCAAAAGAGCACCCGGGACCCCAACAGAGCCCCCAGGACCCCAACAGAGCCCCCGGGCCCACAACAGAGCACCCGGGACCCCAACAGAGCACCCGGGACCCCAACAGAGCACCCGGGACCCCAACAGAGCCCCCAAAACAACAATAGAGACCCCAGGACCACAACAGAGCCCCCGGGACCACAACAGAGCCCCCAGGACCACAACAGAGCCCCCAGGACGCGAACAGAGCCCCCAGGACCCAACAGAGCCCCCAGGACCCCAACAGAGACCCCCAGGACCACAACAGAGCCCCCCAGGACCCCAACAGAGCCCCCAGGACCCCAGCATAGCACCCACGACCGCAACAGTGAACCCACGACCGCAATAGAGCCCCCAGGACCCCCAGCAGAGCCCCCAGGATCCCAACAGAGCCCCCAGGACACGACGAGAGCCCCAGGAACCCGACAGAGCCCCCAGGACCCGAACAGAGTCCCCGCGACATCAATAAAGCTGCCAAAAAACAACAGAGCCCCCAGGAACACCACGGAGCCCCCAGGACAACAACAGAGCCCCCAGGACAACAACAGAGCCCCCGGAACCTCAACAGAGCCCCCGGGACAACAACAGAGGCCCCGGGACAACAACAGAGGCCCCGGGACAACAACAGAGGCCCCGGGACAACAACAGAGCTCCCAGAACACCAACAGAGCCCCCAGGAGCACAACAGAGCCCCCAGGAGTACAACAGAGCCCCCAGGAGCACAACAGTGCACCCACGACCGCAACAGAGCCCCCAGGACCCCCAACAGAGCCCCCAGAACCCCCAACAAAGGCCCCAAGACCCCAACAGAGCCCCCAGGACCCCGACAGAGTCCCCACGACAACAATAAATCTGCCAAAAAAACAACAGAGCCCCCAGGACCGCCACGGAGCCCCCAGGACAACAACAGAGCCCCCAGGACCCCAACAGAGCCCCCAGGACCCCAACAGAGACCCCAGGACCCCAACAGAGACCCCGGGCCCACAACAGAGCCCCCGGGACCCCAACAGTGCCCCCGGGACCCCAACAGTGCCCCCGGGACCCCAACAGAGTCCCCAGGAGAACAACAGAGCTCCCAGGACCCCAACAGAGCCCCCAGGACCTCAAAAGAGTACCCGGGACCCTAACAGAGCCCCCAGCACCCCAACAGAGCCCCCGGGCCCACAACAGAGCCCCCAGGACCTCAAAAGAGCATCCGGGACCCCAACAGAGCCCCCGGGACACCAACAGAGCCCCCAGGAACTCAACAGAGCCCCCAAAACAACAATAGAGACCCCAGGACCACAACAGAGCCACGGGACCACAACAGAGCCCCCGGGACCACAACAGAGCCCCCAGGAGAACAACAGAGCCCCCAGGAGAACAACAGAGCCCCCAGGACCACAACAGAGACCCTAGGACACCATCAGAGCCCCCAGTACCCGAATAGAACACCCAGGACCCCAACAGAGCCCCCGGGCCCACAACAGAGCCCCCGGGCCCAACACAGAGCACCCGGGACCGCAACAGAGCACCCGGGACCCCAACAGAGCACCCGGGACACCAACAGAGCCCCCAAAACAACAATAGAGACCCCAGGACCACAACAGAGCCCCCAGGACGCGAACAGAGCCCCCAGGACCTCAACAGAGCCCCCAGGACCCCAACAGAGCCCCCAGGACCCCAACAGAGACCCCTAGGACCCCAACAGAGACCCCAGGACCACAACAGAGCCCCCCGGACCCCAGCATAGCACCCACGACCGCAACAGTGAACCCACGACCGCAATAGAGCCCCCAGGACCCCCAACAGAGCCCCCAGGATCCCAACAGAGCCCCCAGGACACGACGAGAGCCCCAGGAACCCGACAGAGCCCCCAGGACCACGACAGAGCCCCCAGGACCCGAACAGAGTCCCCGCGACAACAATAAAGCTGCCAAAAAACAACAGAGCCCCCAGGACCACCACGGAGCCCCCGGACCACAACAGAGCCCCCGGGACCACAACAGAGCCCCCAGGACCACAACAGAGCCCCCGAAACCTCAACAGAGCCCCCAGGACCCCAACAGAGCCCACGGGACCCCAACAGAGGCCCCGGGACCCCAACAGAGCCTTCGGGACCCTAACAGAGGTCCCGGGACCCCAACAGAGCCCCCGGGACCCCAACAGAGCCCCCGGGACCCCAACAGAGCCCCCAGGAGAACAACAGAGCTCCCAGGACCCCAACAGAGCCCCCAGGACACCATCAGAGCCCCCAGTACCCGAATAGAACACCCAGGACCCCAACAGAGCCCCCAGGACAACAACAGAGGCCCCGGGACAACAACAGAGGCCCCGGGACAACAACAGAGCTCCCAGGACCCCAACAGAGCCTCCAGGACACCATCAGAGCCCCCAGCACCCGAATAGAACACCCAGGACCCCAACAGAGCCCCCAGGACCTCAACAGAGCCCCCAGGACCCCAACAGAGCTGTCAAGACCCCAAAACAAACCCCAGGAACCCAACAGAGCCCCCAGGAGCACAACAGAGCCCCCAGGAGCACAACAGAGCCCCCAGGAGCACAACAGTGCACCCACGACCGCAACAGAGCCCCCAGGACCCCCAACGGAGCCCCCAGGACCCCCAACAAAGGCCCCAGGACCCCAACAGAGCCCCCAGGACCCCGACAGAGCCCCCAGGACCCCGACAGAGTCCCCACGACAACAATAAATCTGCCAAAAAAACAACAGAGCCCCCAGGACCACCACGGAGCCCCCAGGACAACAACACAGCCCCCAGGACCCCAATAGAGCCCCCAGGACCCCAACAGAGCCCCCAGGACCCCAACAGAGCCCCCGGGCCCACAACAGAGCCCCCAGGACCTCAAAAGAGTACCCGGGACCCTAACAGAGCCCCCAGGACACCAACAGAGCCCCCGGGCCCACAACAGAGCCCCCAGGACCTCAAAAGAGCACCCGGGACCCCAACAGAGCCCCCGGGACACCAACAGAGCCCCCAGGAACTCAACAGAGCCCCCAAAACAACAATAGAGACCCCAGGATCACAACAGAGCCCCCGGGAACACAACAGAGCCCCCAGGACGCGAACAGAGCCCCCGAGACCCCAACAGAGCCCCCGGGACCCCAACAGAGCCCCCGGGACCCCAACAGAGCCCCCAGGACCCGAACAGAGGCCCCCGGACAACAACAGAGGCCCCGGGACAACAACAGAGGCCCCAGGACCCCAACAGAGCCCCCGGGACCCCAACAGAGTCCCCAGGAGAACAACAGTGCCCCCGGGACCCCAACAGAGTCCCCAGGAGAACAACAGAGCTCCCAGGACCCCAACAGAGACCCCAGGACACCATCAGAGCCCCCAGTACCCGAATAGAACACCCAGGACCACAACAGAGCCCCCAGGACCCCAACAGAGCCCCCAGGACCCCAACAGAGCCCCCAGGACCCCAACAGAGCTGTCAAGACCCCAAAACAAATCCCAGGACCCCAACAGAGCCCCCAGGAGCACAACAGAGCCCCCAGGAGCACAACAGAGCCCCCAGGACCGCAACAGAGCCCCCAGGACCTTCAACAGAGCCCCCAGGACCCCCAACAGAGCCCCCAGGACCCCCAACAGAGCCCCCAGGACAACAATAAATCTGCCAAAAAAACAACAGAGCCCCCAGGACCACCACGGAGCTTCCAGGACAACAACAGAGCCCCCGGGACCCCAACAGAGCCCCCGGGACCCCAACAGAGTCCCCAGTAACCCGACAAAGCCCCCAGGACCCCAACAGAGCCCCCCAGGACCCCAACAGAGCCCCCGGCACCCCAATAGAGCCCCCAGGACCCCAACAGAGCCCCCAGGACCCCAACAGAGCTGTCTAGACCCCAAAACAAACCCCAGGACCCCAACAGAGCCCCCAGGACCACAACAGAGCCCCCAGGACCCCAACAGAGACCCCAGGAGCACAACAGGGTACCCACGACCGCAACAAACGCCCCCAGGACCCCCAACAGAGCCCCCAGGATCCCAACAGACCCCCAGGACCCCCAACAGAGCCCCCCAGGATCCCAACAGAGGCCCCAGGACCCCGACAGAGCCCCCAGGACCCCGACAGAGCCCCCGCGACAACAATAAATCTGCCAAAAAAACAACAGAGCCCCAGGACAACCACGGAGCCCCCAGGAAAACCACGGAGCCCCAGGAAAACCACGGAGCCCCCAGGACAACCACAGAGCCCCAGGACCCCAACAGAGCCCCCAGGACCCCAACAGAGCCCCCGGGCCCACAACAGAGCCCCCAGGACCTCAAAAGAGCACCCGGGACACCAACAGAGCCCCCAGGACACCAACAGAGCCCCCGGGCCCACAACAGAGCACCCGGGACCCCCCCAACAGAGCACCGGGACCCCAACAGAGCACCCGGGACCCAACAGAGCCCCCAAAACAACAATAGAGACCCAGGACCACAACAGAGCCCCCGGGACCACAACAGAGCCCCAGGACCACAACAGAGCCCCCAGGACGCGAACAGACGCCCAGGACCCCAACAGAGCCCCCAGGACTGTAACAGAGAACCCAGGACCCCCAACAGAGCCCCCAGGACCCCAACAGAGCCCCCCGGACCCCAGCATAGCACCCACGACCGCAACAGTGAACCCACGACCGCAATAGAGCCCCCAGGACCCCCAACAGAGACCCCAGGACCCCAACAGAGACCCCGGGCCCACAACAGAGCCTTCGGGACCCCAACAGTGCCCCCGGGACCCCAACAGTGCCCCCGGGACCCCAACAGAGTCCCCAGGAGAACAACAGAGCTCCCAGGACCCCAACAGAGCCCCCAGGACCTCAAAAGAGTACCCGGGACCCTAACAGAGCCCCCAGCACCCCAACAGAGCCCCCGGGCCCACAACAGAGCCCCCAGGACCTCAAAAGAGCACCCGGGACCCCAACAGAGCCCCCGGGACACCAACAGAGCCCCCAGGAACTCAACAGAGCCCCCAAAACAACAATAGAGACCCCAGGACCACAACAGAGCCACGGGACCACAACAGAGCCCCCGGGACCACAACAGAGCCCCCAGGAGAACAACAGAGCCCCCAGGACCACAACAGAGACCCTAGGACACCATCAGAGCCCCCAGTACCCGAATAGAACACCCAGGACCCCAACAGAGCCCCCGGGCCCACAACAGAGCCCCCGGGCCCAACACAGAGCACCGGGGACCCCAACAGAGCACCCGGGACCCCAACAGAGCACCCGGGACCCCAACAGAGCCCCCAAAACAACAATAGAGACCCCAGGACCACAACAGAGCCCCCAGGACGCGAACAGAGCCCCCAGGACCTCAACAGAGCCCCCAAGACCCCAACAGAGACCCCCAGGACCCCAACAGAGACCCCCAGGACCACAACAGAGCCCCCCGGACCCCAGCATAGCACCCACGACCGCAACAGTGAACCCACGACCGCAATAGAGCCCCCAGGACCCCCAACAGAGCCCCCAGGATCCCAACAGAGCCCCCAGGACACGACGAGAGCCCCAGGAACCCGACAGAGCCCCCAGGACCACGACAGAGCCCCCCAGGACCCGAACAGAGTCCCCGCGACAACAATAAAGCTGCCAAAAAACAACAGAGCCCCCAGGACCACACGGAGCCCCCGGGACCACAACAGAGCCCCCGGGACCACAACAGAGCCCCCAGGACCACAACAGAGCCCCCGAAACCTCAACAGAGCCCCCAGGACCCCAACAGAGCCCACGGGACCCCAACAGAGGCCCCGGGACCCCAACAGAGCCTTCGGGGACCCTAACAGAGGTCCCGGGACCCCAACAGAGCCCCCGGGACCCCAACAGAGTCCCCAGGAGAACAACAGAGCTCCCAGGACCCCAACAGAGCCCCCAGGACACCATCAGAGCCCCCAGGACCCCAACAGAGCCCCCAGGACAACAACAGAGGCCCCGGGACAACAACAGAGGCCCCGGGACAACAACAGAGGCCCCGGGACAACAACAGAGCTCCCAGGACCCCAACAGAGCCTCCAGGACACCATCAGAGCCCCCAGCACCCGAATAGAACACCCAGGACCCCAACAGAGCCCCCAGGACCTCAACAGAGCCCCCAGGACCCCAACAGAGCTGTCAAGACCCCAAAACAAACCCCAGGACCCCAACAGAGCCCCAGGAGCACAACAGAGCCCCCAGGAGCACAACAGTGCACCCACGACCGCAACAGAGCCCCCCAGGACCCCCAACGGAGCCCCCAGGACCCCCAACAAAGGCCCCAGGACCCCAACAGAGCCCCCAGGACCCCGACAGAGCCCCCAGGACCCCAACAGAGCCCCCAGGACCCCAACAGAGCCCCCCAGGACCCCAACAGAGCCCCCGGGCCCACAACAGAGCCCCCAGGACCCTCAAAAGAGTACCCGGGACCGTAACAGAGCCCCCAGGACACCAACAGAGCCCCCGGGCCCACAACAGAGCCCCCAGGACCTCAAAAGAGCACCCGGGACCCCAACAGAGCCCCCGGACACCAACAGAGCCCCAGGAACTCAACAGAGCCCCCAAAACAACAATAGATACCCCAGGATCACAACAGAGCCCCCGGGACCACAACAGAGCCCCCAGGACGCGAACAGAGCCCCCGAGACCCCAACAGAGCCCCCGGGACCCCAACAGAGCCCCCGGGACCCCAACAGAGCCCCCAGGACCCGAACAGAGGCCCCCGGACAACAACAGAGGCCCCAGGACCCCAACAGAGCCCCCGGGACCCCAACAGAGGCCCCGGGACCTCAACAGTGCCCCCCGGGACCCCAACAGTGCCCCCGGGACCCCAACAGAGTCCCCAGGAGAACAACAGAGCTCCCAGGACCCCAACAGAGACCCCAGGACACCATTAGAGCCCCCAGTACCCGAATAGAACACCCAGGACCACAACAGAGCCCCAGGACCCCAACAGAGCCCCCAGGACCGCAACAGAGCTGTCAAGACCCCAAAACAAATCCCAGGACCCCAACAGAGCCCCAGGAGCACAACAGAGCCCCCAGGACCGCAACAGAGCCCCCAGGACCCCCAACAGAGCCCCCAGGACCCCCAACAGAGCCCCCAGGACAACAATAAATCTGCCAAAAAAACAACAGAGCCCCCAGGACCACCACGGAGCTTCCAGGACAACAACAGAGCCCCCAGGACCCCAACAGAGCCCCCGGGACCCCAACAGAGCCCCCGGACCCCAACAGAGCCCCCGGGACCCCAACAGAGCCCCCAGTAACCCGACAAAGCCCCCAGGACCCCAACAGAGCCCCCCAGGACCCCAATAGAGCCCCAGGACCCCAACAGAGCCCCCAGGACCCCAACAGAGCCCCCAGGACCACAACAGAGCCCCCAGGACCCCAACAGAGACCCCCAGGACCCCAACAGAGACCCCAGGAGCACAACAGGGTACCCACGACAACAATAAATCTGCCAAAAAAACAACAGAGCCCCAGGAAAACCACGGAGCCCCCAGGAAAACCACGGAGCCCCCAGGACAACCACAGAGCCCCCAGGACAACCACAAGCGCCCCAGGACAACCACAGAGCCCCCAGGACAAAAAACAGAGCCCCCAGGACCCCAACAGAGCCCCGGGCACACAACAGAGCCCCCAGGACCTCAAAAGAGCACCCGGGACCCCAACAGAGCACCCAGGACCCCAACAGAGCCCCCGGGCCCACAACAGAGCACCCGGGACCCCAACAGAGCACCCGGGACCCCAACAGAGCACCCGGGACCCCAACAGAGCACCCGGGACCCCAACAGAGCCCCCAAAACAACAATAGAGACCCCAGGACCACAACAGAGCCCCCGGGACCACAACAGAGCCCCCAGGACCACAACAGAGCCCCCAGGACGCGAACAGAACCCCCAGGACCCAACAGAGCCCCCAGGACCCCAACAGAGACCCCCAGGACCACAACAGAGCCCCCAGGACCCCAACAGAGCCCCCGGACCCCAGCATAGCACCCACGACCGCAACAGTGAACCCACGACCGCAATAGAGCCCCCAGGACCCCCAGCAGAGCCCCCAGGATCCCAACAGAGCCCCCAGGACACGACGAGAGCCCCAGGAACCCGACAGAGCCCCCAGGACCACGACAGAGCCCCAGGACCCGAACAGAGTCCCCCGCGACAACAATAAAGCTGCCAAAAAACAACAGAGCCCCCAGGACCACCACGGAGCCCCCAGGACCACAACAGAGCCCCCAGGACCACAACAGAGCCCCCAGGACCACAACAGAGCCCCCAGGACCACAACAGAGCCCCCAGTACAACAACAGAGCCCCCGAAACCTCAAAAGAGCCTTGAGACCCCAACAGAGGCCCCGGGACCCCAACAGAGGCCCCGGGACCCCAACAGAGCCCCCCGGGACCCCAACAGAGTCCCCAGGAGAACAACAGAGCTCCCAGGACCCCAACAGAGCCCCCCAGGACCCCAACAGAGCCCCCGGGACAACAACAGAGCCCCCGGGACAACAACAGAGCCCCCGGGACAACAACAGAGCCCCCGGGACCACAACAGAGCCCCCGGGACCCTAACAGAGGCCCCGGGACCCCAACAGAGCCCCCAGGAGAACAACAGAGCTCCCAGGACCCCAACAAAGCCCCCAGGGAGAACAACAGAGCTCCCAGGACCCCAACAGAGCCCCCAGGACCCCAACAGAGCCCCCGGGACAACAACAGAGCCCCCGGGACAACAACAGAGCCCCCGGGACAACAACAGAGCCCCCGGGACAACAACAGAGGCCCCGGGACCCCAACAGAGGCCCCGGGACCCCAACAGAGCCCCCAGGAGAACAACAGAGCTCCCAGGACCCCAACAAAGCCCCCAGGACACCATCAGAGCCCCCAGTACCCGAATAGAACACCCAGGGACCCCAACAGAGCCCCCAGGACCTCAACAGAGCCCCCAGGACCCCAACAGAGCTGTCAAGACCCCAAAACAAACCCCAGGACCCCACCAGAGCCCCCAGGACCCCAACAGAGCCCCCAGGACCCCAACAGTGCACCCACGAAAGCAACAGAGCCCCCAGGACCCCCAACAGAGCCCCCGGGCCCACAACAGAGCCCCCAGGACCTCAAAAGAGTACCCGGGACCCTAACAGAGCCCCCAGGACACCAACAGAGCCCCCGGGCCCACAACAGCCCCCAGGACCTCAAAAGAGCACCCGGGACGCCAACAGAGCCCCCGGGACACCAACAGAGCCCCCAGGAACTCAACAAAGCCCCCAAAACAACAATAGATACCCCAGGATCACAACAGAGCCCCCGGGACCACAACAGAGCCCCCAGGACGCGAACAGAGCCCCCGAGACCCCAACAGAGCCCCCGGCACCCCAACAGAGCCCCCGGGACCCCAACAGAGCCCCCAGGACCCGAACAGAGGCCCCCGGACAACAACAGAGGCCCCGGGACAACAACAGAGGCCCCAGGACCCCAACAGAGCCCCCGGGACCCCAACAGAGGCCCCGGGACCTCAACAGTGCCCCCGGGACCCCAACAGTGCCCCCGGGACCCCAACAGAGTCCCCCAGGAGAACAACAGAGCTCCCAGGACCCCAACAGAGACCCCAGGACACCATTAGAGCCCCCAGTACCCGAATAGAACACCCAGGACCACAACAGAGCCCCCAGGACCCCAACAGAGCCCCCAGGACCCCAACAGAGCTGTCAAGACCCCAAAACAAATCCCAGGACCCCAACAGAGCCCCCAGGAGCACAACAGAGCCCCCAGGAGCACAACAGAGCCCCCAGGACCGCAACAGAGCCCCCAGGACCCCCAACAGAGCCCCCAGGACCCCCAACAGAGCCCCCAGGACCCCCAACAGAGCCCCCAGGACAACAATAAATCTGCCAAAAAAACAACAGAGCCCCCAGGACCACCACGGAGCTTCCAGGACAACAACAGAGCCCCCAGGACCCCAACAGAGCCCCCAGTAACCCGACAAAGCCCCCAGGACCCCAACAGAGCCCCCCAGGACCCCAACAGAGCCCCCGGGACCCCAATAGAGCCCCCAGGACCCCAACAGAGCCCCCAGGACCCCAACAGAGCTGTCTAGACCCCAAAACAAACCCCAGGACCCCAACAGAGCCCCCAGGACCACAACAGAGCCCCCAGGACCCCAACAGAGACCCCCAGGACCCCAACAGAGACCCCAGGAGCACAACAGGGTACCCACGACAACAATAAATCTGCCAAAAAAACAACAGAGCCCCAGGACAACCACGGAGCCCCCAGGAAAACCACGGAGCCCCCAGGACAACCACAGAGCCCCCAGGACAACCACAGAGCCCCCAGGACCCAAACAGAGCCCCCAGGACCCCAACAGAGCCCCCGGGCACACAACAGAGCCCCCAGGACCTCAAAAGAGCACCCGGGACCCCAACAGAGCCCCCAGGACCCCAACAGAGCCCCCGGGCCCACAACAGAGCACCCGGGACCCCAACAGAGCACCCGGGACCCCAACAGAGCACCCGGGACCCCAACAGAGCCCCCAAAACAACAATAGAGACCCCAGGACCACAACAGAGCCCCCGGGACCACAACAGAGCCCCCAGGACCACAACAGAGCCCCCAGGACCACAACAGAACCCCCAGGACCCCAACAGAGCCCCCAGGACCCCAACAGAGACCCCCAGGACCACAACAGAGCCCCCAGGACCCCAACAGAGCCCCCCGGACCCCAGCATAGCACCCACGACCGCAACAGTGAACCCACGACCGCAATAGAGCCCCCAGGACCCCCAGCAGAGCCCCCAGGATCCCAACAGAGCCCCCAGGACACGACGAGAGCCCCAGGAACCCGACAGAGCCCCCAGGACCACGACAGAGCCCCCAGGACCCGAACAGAGTCCCCGCGACAACAATAAAGCTGCCAAAAAACAACAGAGCCCCCAGGACCACCACGGAGCCCCCAGGACCACAACAGAGCCCCCAGGACCACAACAGAGCCCCCAGTACAACAACAGAGCCCCCGAAACCTCAAAAGAGCCCTTGGGACCCCAACAGAGGCCCCGGGACCCCAACAGAGGCCCCGGGACCCCAACAGAGTCCCCAGGAGAACAACAGAGCTCCCAGGACCCCAACAGAGCCCCCAGGACCCCAACAGAGCCCCCGGGACAACAACAGAGCCCCCGGGACAACAACAGAGCCCCCGGGACCCCAACAGAGCCCCCGGGACCCCAACAGAGGCCCCGGGACCCCAACAGAGACCCCGGGACCCCAACAGAGCCCCCAGGAGAACAACAGAGCTCCCAGGACCCCAACAAAGCCCCCAGGAGAACAACAGAGCTCCCAGGACCCCAACAGAGCCCCCAGGACCCCAACAGAGCCCCCGGGACAACAACAGAGCCCCCGGGACCCCAACAGAGCCCCCGGGACCCCAACAGAGGCCCCGGGACCCCAACAGAGGCCCCGGGACCCCAACAGAGCCCCCAGGAGAACAACAGAGCTCCCAGGACCCCAACAAAGCCCCCAGGACACCATCAGAGCCCCCAGTACCCGAATAGAACACCCAGGACCCCAACAGAGCCCCCAGGACCTCAACAGAGCCCCCAGGACCCCAACAGAGCTGTCAAGACCCCAAAACAAACCCCAGGACCCCACCAGAGCCCCCAGGACCCCAACAGAGCCCCCAGGACCCCAACAGTGCACCCACGAAAGCAACAGAGCCCCCAGGACCCCCAACAGAGCCCCCAGGACCCCCAACAGAGACCCCAGGACCCCCAACAGAGCCCCCACGACAACAATAAATCTGCCAAAAAAACAACAGAGCCCCCAGGACCACCACGGAGCCCCCAGGACAACAACAGAGTCCCCAGGACCCCAACAGAGCCCCCAGGACCCCAACAGAGCCCCCGGGCCCACAACAGAGCCCCCAGGACCTCAAAATAATACCCGGGACCCTAACAGAGCCCCCGGGACACCAATAGAGCCCCCGGGACCACAACAGAGCCCCCGGGACCACAACAGAGCCCCCAGGACGCGAACACAACCCGCAGGACCACAACAGAGCTCCCAGGACTCAACAGAGCCCCCAGGACCCCAACAGAGACCCCCAGGACCACAACAGAGCCCCCCGGACCCCAAAAGAGCCCCCAGGACCCCAGCATAGCACCCACGACCGCAACAGTGAACCCACGACCGCAACAGAGCCCATAGGACCCCCAGCAGAGCCCCCAGGATCCCAACAGAGGCCCCAGGACACGACGAGAGCCCCAGGAACCCGACAGAGCCCCCAGGACAACGACAGAGCCCCCAGGACCGGAACAGAGTCCACGCGACAACAATAAAGCTGCCAAAAAAACAACAGAGCCCCCAGGACCACCACGGAGCCCCCAGGACAACAACAGAGCCCCCAGGACCCCAAAAGAGCTGTCAAGACCCCAAAACAAACCCCAGGACCCCAACAGAGCCCCCAGGACCCCAACAGAGCCCCCAGGAGCACAACAGTGCACCCACGACCGCAACAGAGCCCCCAGGACCCCCAACAGAGCCCCCAGGACCCCCAACAAAGGCCCCAGGACCCCAACAGAGCCCCCAGGACCCCGACAGAGCCCCCAGGACCCCGACAGAGTCCCCACGACAACAATAAATCTGCCAAAAAAACAACAGAGCCCCCAGGACCACCACGGAGCCCCCAGGACAACAACAGAGCCCCCAGGACCCCAATAGAGCCCCCAGGACCCCAACAGAGCCCCCAGGACCCCAACAGAGCCCCCGGGCCCACAACAGAGCCCCCAGGACCTCAAAAGAGCACCCGGGACCCCAACAGAGCCCCCAGGAACTCAACAGAGCCCCCAAAACAACAATAGAGACCCCAGGATCACAACAGAGCCCCCGGGACCACAACAGAGTCCCCGGGACCCCAACAGAGCCCCCGGGACCCCAACAGAGCCCCCGGGACCCCAACAGAGGCCCCCGGACAACAACAGAGGCCCCGGGACAACAACAGAGGCCCCGGGACCCCAACAGAGCCCCCGGGACCCCAACAGAGGCCCCGGGACCTCAACAGTGCCCCCGGGACCCCAACAGTGCCCCCGGGACCCCAACAGAGTCCGCAGGAGAACAACAGAGCTCCCAGGACCCCAACAGAGACCCCAGGACACCATCAGAGCCCCCAGTACCCGAATAGAACACCCAGGACCACAACAGAGCCCCCAGGACCCCAACAGAGCCCCCAGGACCCCAACAGAGCCCCCGGGACCCCAACAGAGCCCCCAGGAACCCGACAAAGCCCCCAGGACCCCAACAGAGCCCCCCAGGACCCCAACAGAGCCCCCGGGACCCCAACAGAGCCCCCGGGACCCCAACAGAGCTGTCTAGACCCCAAAACAAACCCCAGGACCCCAACAGAGCCCCCAGGACCCCAACAGAGCCCCCAGGACCACAACAGAGCCCCCAGGACCCCAACAGAGACCCCCAGGACCCCAACAGAGACCCCCAGGACCCCAACAGAGCCCCCAGGAGCACAACAGGGCACCCACGACAGCAACAGACGACCCCAGGACCCCCAACAGAGCCCCCAGGATCCCAACAGAGGCCCCAGGACCCCGACAGAGTCCCCAGGACCCCGACAAAGCCCCCAGGACCTAGACAGAGCCCCCGCGACAACAATAAATCTGCCAAAAAAACAACAGAGCCCCCAGGACAACCACGGAGCCCCCAGGACAACCACGGAGCCCCCAGGACAACCACAGAGCCCCCAGGACCCCAACAGAGCCCCCAGGACCCCAACAGAGCCCCCGGGCCCACAACAGAGCCCCCAGGACCTCAAAAGAGCACCCGGGACCCCAACAGTGCCCCCAGGACCCCAACAGAGCCCCCGGGCCCACAACAGAGCCCCCGGGCCCACAACAGAGCCCCCGGGCCCCCAACAGAGCACCCGGGACCCCAACAGAGCCCCCGGGACCCCAACAGAGTCCCCGGGACCCCAACAGAGCCCCCAAAACAACAATAGAGACCCCAGGACTACAACAGAGCCCCCGGGACCACAACAGAGCTCCCGGGACCACAACAGAGCCCCCAGGAGCACAACAGAGCCCCCAGGACCACAACAGAGCCCCCAGGACGCGAACAGAGCCCCCAGGACCCCAACAGAGACCCCCAGGACCCCAACAGAGCGCCCCGGACCCCAGCATAGCACCCACGACCGCAACAGTGAACCCACGACCGCAATAGAGCCTCCAGGACCCCCAGCAGAGCCCCCAGGATCCCAACAGAGCCCCCAGGACACGACGAGAGCCCCAGGAACCCGACAGAGCCCCCAGGACCACGACAGAGCCCCCAGGACCCGAACAGAGTCCCCGCGACAACAATAAAGCTGCCAAAAAACAACAGAGCCCCCAGGACCACCACGGAGCCCCCAGGACCACAACAGAGCCCCCAGGACCACAACAGAGCCCCCAGTACAACAACAGAGCCCCCGAAACCTCAAAAGAGCCCTTGGGACCCCAACAGAGGCCCCGGGACCCCAACAGAGGCCCCGGGACACCAACAGAGCCCCCAGGACCCCAACAGAGCCCCCGGGACCCCAACAGAGCCCCCGGGACCCCAACAGAGGCCCCGGGAAAACAACAGAGGCCCCGGGACCCCAACAGAGCCCCCAGGAGAACAACAGAGCTCCCAGGACCCCAACAGAGCACCCAGGACACCATCAGAGCCCCCAGTACCCGAATAGAACACCCAGGACCCCAACAGAGCCCCCAGGACCTCAACAGAGCCCCCAGGACCCCAACAGAGCTGTCAAGACCCCAAAACAAACCCAGGACCCCAACAGAGCCCTCAGGACCCCAACAGAGCCCCCAGGAGCACAACAGAGCCCCCAGGAGCACAATAGTGCACCCACGAAAGCAACAAATCCCCCAGGACCCCCAACAGAGCCCCCAGGACCCCCAACAAAGGCCCCAGGACCCACAACAGAGCCCCCAGGACCCCCAACAGAGCCCCCAGGACCCCCAACAGAGCCCCCACGACAACAATAAATCTGCCAAAAAAACAACAGAGCCCCCAAGACCACCACGGAGCCCCCAGGACAACAACAGAGCCCCCAGGACCCCAACAGAGCCCCCAGGACCCCAACAGAGCCCCCGGGCCCACAACAGAGCCCCCAGGACCTCAAAATAGTACCCGGGACCCTAACAGAGCCCCCGGGACACCAACAGAGCCCCCGGGAAACCAACAGAGCCCCCAGGAACTCAACAGAGCCCCCAAAACAACAATAGAGCCCCCGGGACCACAACAGAGCCCCCGGGACCACAACAGAGCCCCCAGGACGCGAACAGAACCCGCAGGACCACAACAGAGCTCCCAGGACTCAACAGAGCCCCCAGGACCCCAACAGAGACCCCCAGGACCACAACAGAGCCCCCCGGACCCCAAAAGAGCCCCCAGGACCCCAGCATAGCACCCACGACCGCAACAGTGAACCCACTACCGCAACAGAGCCCATAGGACCCCCAGCAGAGCCCCCAGGATCCCAACAGAGGCCCCAGGACACGACGAGAGCCCCAGGAACCCGACAGAGCCCCCAGGACAACGACAGAGCCCCCAGGACCGGAACAGAGTCCACGCGACAACAATAAAGCTGCCAAAAAACAACAGAGCCCCCAGGACCACCACGGAGCCCCCAGGACAACAACAGATCCCCCAGGACCCCAACAGAGCCCCCGGGACCCCAACAGAGGCCCCGGGACCCCAACAGAGGCCCCGGACCCCAACAGAGGCCCCGGGACAACAACAGAGGCCCCAGGAGCACAACAGAGCCCCCAGGACCCCAACAGAGACCCCCAGGACCCCAACAGAGACCCCCAGGACCACAACAGAGCCCCCAGGACCCCAACAGAGCCCCCCGGACCCCAGCATAGCACCCACGACCGCAACAGTGAACCCACGACCGCAATAGAGCCCCCAGGACCCCCAGCAGAGCCCCCAGGATCCCAACAGAGCCCCCAGGACACGACGAGAGCCCCAGGAACCCGACAGAGCCCCCAGGACCACGACAGAGCCCCCAGGACCCGAACAGAGTCCCCGCGACAACAATAAAGCTGCCAAAAAACAACAGAGCCCCCAGGACCACCACGGAGCCCCCAGGACCACAACAGAGCCCCCAGGACCACAACAGAGCCCCCAGGACCACAACAGAGCCCCCAGTACAACAACAGAGCCCCCGAAACCTCAAAAGAGCCCTTGGGACCCCAACAGAGGCCCCGGGACCCCAACAGAGGCCCCGGGACCCCAACAGAGCCCCCGGGACCCCAACAGAGTCCCCAGGAGAACAACAGAGCTCCCAGGACCCCAACAGAGCCCCCGGGACAACAACAGAGCCCCCGGGACAACAACAGAGCCCCCGGGACCACAACAGAGCCCCCGGGACCCCAACAGAGGCCCCGGGACCCCAACAGAGCCCCCAGGAGAACAACAGAGCTCCCAGGACCCCAACAAAGCCCCCAGGAGAACAACAGAGCTCCCAGGACCCCAACAGAGCCCCCGGGACAACAACAGAGCCCCCGGGACAACAACAGAGACCCCGGGACCCCAACAGAGGCCCCGGACCCCAACAGAGGCCCCGGGACCCCAACAGAGCCCCCAGGAGAACAACAGAGCTCCCAGGACCCCAACAAAGCCCCCAGGACACCATCAGAGCCCCCAGTACCCGAATAGAACACCCAGGACCCCAACAGAGCCCCCAGGACCTCAACAGAGCCCCCAGGACCCCAACAGAGCTGTCAAGACCCCAAAACAAACCCCAGGACCCCACCAGAGCCCCCAGGACCCCAACAGAGCCCCCAGGACCCCAACAGTGCACCCACGAAAGCAACAGAGCCCCCAGGACCACCAACAGAGCCCCCGGGCCCACAACAGAGCCCCCAGGACCTCAAAAGAGTACCCGGGACCCTAACAGAGCGCCCAGGACACCAACAGAGCCCCCGGGCCCACAACAGCCCCCAGGACCTCAAAAGAGCACCCGGGACCCCAACAGAGCCCCCGGGACACCAACAGAGCCCCCAGGAACTCAACAGAGCCCCCAAAACAACAATAGATACCCCAGGATCACAACAGAGCCCCGGGACCACAACAGAGCCCCCAGGACGCGAACAGAGCCCCCGAGACCCCAACAGAGCCCCCGGGACCCCAACAGAGCCCCCAGGACCCGAACAGAGGCCCCCGGACAACAACAGAGGCCCCGGGACAACAACAGAGGCCCCAGGACCCCAACAGAGCCCCCGGGACCCCAACAGAGGCCCCGGGACCTCAACAGTGCCCCCGGGACCCCAACAGTGCCCCCGGGACCCCAACAGAGTCCCCAGGAGAACAACAGAGCTCCCAGGACCCCAACAGAGACCCCAGGACACCATTAGAGCCCCCAGTACCCGAATAGAACACCCAGGACCACAACAGAGCCCCCAGGACCCCAACAGAGCCCCCAGGACCCCAACAGAGCCCCCAGGACCCCAACAGAGCTGTCAAGACCCCAAAACAAACCCCAGGACCCCAACAGAGCCCCCAGGAGCACAACAGAGCCCCCAGGAGCACAACAGAGCCCCCAGGAGCACAACAGTGCACCCACGAAAGCAACAGAGCCCCCAGGACCCCCAACAGAGCCCCCAGGACCCCCAACAGAGCCCCCAGGACCCCCAACAGAGCCCCCAGGACCCCCAACAGAACCCCCACGACAACAATAAATCTGCCAAAAAAACAACAGAGCCCCCAGGACAACCACGGAGCCCCCAGGACCCCAACAGAGCTGTCAAGACCCCAAAACAAATCCCAGGACCCCAACAGAGCCCCCAGGAGCACAACAGAGCCCCCAGGAGCACAACAGAGCCCCCAGGACCGCAACAGAGCCCCCAGGACCCCAACAGAGCCCCCAGGAACCCCAACAGAGCCCCCAGGACCCCCAACAGAGCCCCCAGGACCCCCAACAGAGCCCCCAGGACAACAATAAATCTGCCAAAAAAACAACAGAGCCCCCAGGACCACCACGGAGCTTCCAGGACAACAACAGAGCCCCCAGGACCCCAACAGAGCCCCCAGTAACCCGACAAAGCCCCCAGGACCCCAACAGAGCCCCCCAGGACCCCAACAGAGCCCCCGGGACCCCAATAGAGCCCCCAGGACCCCAACAGAGCCCCCAGGACCCCAACAGAGCTGTCTAGACCCCAAAACAAACCCCAGGACCCCAACAGAGCCCCCAGGACCACAACAGAGCCCCCAGGACCCCAACAGAGACCCCCAGGACCCCAACAGAGACCCCAGGAGCACAACAGGGTACCCACGACAACAATAAATCTGCCAAAAAAACAACAGAGCCCCAGGACAACCACGGAGCCCCCAGGAAAACCACGGAGCCCCCAGGACAACCACAGAGCCCCCAGGACAACCACAGAGCCCCCAGGACCCAAACAGAGCCCCCAGGACCCCAACAGAGCCCCCGGGCACACAACAGAGCCCCCAGGACCTCAAAAGAGCACCCGGGACCCCAACAGAGCCCCCAGGACCCCAACAGAGCCCCCGGGCCCACAACAGAGCACCCGGGACCCCAACAGAGCACCCGGGACCCCAACAGAGCACCCGGGACCCCAACAGAGCCCCCAAAACAACAATAGAGACCCCAGGACCACAACAGAGCCCCCGGGACCACAACAGAGCCCCCAGGACCACAACAGAGCCCCCAGGACCACAACAGAACCCCCAGGACCCCAACAGAGCCCCCAGGACCCCAACAGAGACCCCCAGGACCACAACAGAGCCCCCAGGACCCCAACAGAGCCCCCCGGACCCCAGCATAGCACCCACGACCGCAACAGTGAACCCACGACCGCAATAGAGCCCCCAGGACCCCCAGCAGAGCCCCCAGGATCCCAACAGAGCCCCCAGGACACGACGAGAGCCCCAGGAACCCGACAGAGCCCCCAGGACCACGACAGAGCCCCCAGGACCCGAACAGAGTCCCCGCGACAACAATAAAGCTGCCAAAAAACAACAGAGCCCCCAGGACCACCACGGAGCCCCCCAGGACCACAACAGAGCCCCCGAAACCTCAAAAGAGCCCTTGGGACCCCAACAGAGGCCCCGGGACCCCAACAGAGGCCCCGGGACCCCAACAGAGGCCCCGGGACACCAACAGAGTCCCCAGGAGAACAACAGAGCTCCCAGGATCTCAACAGAGCCCCCAGGACCCCAACAGAGCCCCCGGGACAACAACAGAGCCCCCGGGACAACAACAGAGCCCCCGGGACCCCAACAGAGCCCCCGGGACCCCAACAGAGGCCCCGGGACCCCAACAGAGACCCCGGGACCCCCAACAGAGCCCCCAGGAGAACAACAGAGCTCCCAGGACCCCAACAAAGCCCCCAGGAGAACAACAGAGCTCCCAGGACCCCAACAGAGCCCCCAGGACCCCAACAGAGCCCCCGGGACAACAACAGAGCCCCCGGGACAACAACAGAGCCCCCGGGACCCCAACAGAGCCCCCGGGACCCCAACAGAGGCCCCGGGACCCCAACAGAGGCCCCGGGACCCCCAACAGAGTCCCCAGGAGAACAACAGAGCTCCCAGGACCCCAACAAAGCCCCCAGGACACCATCAGAGCCCCCAGTACCCGAATAGAACACCCAGGACCCCAACAGAGCCCCCAGGACCTCAACAGAGCCCCCAGGACCCCAACAGAGCTGTCAAGACCCCAAAACAAACCCCAGGACCCCACCAGAGCCCCCAGGACCCAACAGAGCCCCCAGGACCCCAACAGTGCACCCACGAAAGCAACAGAGCCCCCAGGACCCCCAACAGAGCCCCCAGGACCCCCAACAGAGACCCCAGGACCCCCAACAGAGCCCCCACGACAACAATAAATCTGCCAAAAAAACAACAGAGCCCCCAGGACCACCACGGAGCCCCCAGGACAACAACAGAGTCCCCAGGACCCCAACAGAGCCCCCAGGACCCCAACAGAGCCCCCGGGCCCACAACAGAGCCCCCAGGACCTCAAAATAATACCCGGGACCCTAACAGAGCCCCCGGGACACCAACAGAGCCCCCGGGAAACCAACAGAGCCCCCAGGAACTCAACAGAGCCCCCAAAACAACAATAGAGCCCCCGGGACCACAACAGAGCCCCCGGGACCACAACAGAACCCCCAGGACCACAACAGAGCTCCCAGGACTCAACAGAGCCCCCAGGACCCCAACAGAGACCCCCAGGACCACAACAGAGCCCCCCGGACCCCAAAAGAGCCCCCAGGACCCCAGCATAGCACCCACGACCGCAACAGTGAACCCACGACCGCAACAGAGCCCATAGGACCCCCAGCAGAGCCCCCAGGATCCCAACAGAGGCCCCAGGACACGACGAGAGCCCCAGGAACCCGACAGAGCCCCCAGGACAACGACAGAGCCCCCAGGACCGGAACAGAGTCCACGCGACAACAATAAAGCTGCCAAAAAACAACAGAGCCCCCAGGACCACCACGGAGCCCCCAGGACAACAACAGATCCCCCAGGACCCCAACAGAGCCCCCGGGACCCCAACAGAGGCCCCGGGACCCCAACAGAGGCCCCGGGACCCCAACAGAGCCCCCAGGACTGCAACAGAGCCCCCAGGACCTCCAAAAGAGCCCCGAGGACCCCCAACAGAGCCCCCAGGACCCCCAACAGAGCCCCCAGGACCCCCAACAGAGCCCCCACGACAACAATAAATCTGTCAAAAAAACAACAGAGCCCCCAGTACCGCCACGGAGCTTCCAGGACAACAACAGAGCCCCCAGGAACCCAACAGAGCCCCCAGGACCCCAACAGAGCCCCCGGGACCCCAACAGAGCCCCCGGGACCCCAACAGAGCCCCCGGGACCCCAACAGAGCCCCCAGGACTGCAACAGAGCCCCCAGGACCCCAACAGTGCCCCCGGGACCCCAACAGTGCCCCCAGGAGTACTACAGAGCCCCCAGGACCCCAACAGAGCCCCCAGGACCCCAACAGAGCCCCCAGGACCCCAACAGAGCTGTCAAGACCCCAAAACAAACCCCAGGACCCCAACAGAGACCCCCAGAATCCCAACAGAGACCCCCAGGACCCCAACAGAGACCCCCAGGACCCCAACAGAGACCCCCGGAACCAAACAGAGCCCCCCGGACCCCAACAGAGCACCCACGACCGCAACAGTGAACCCACGACCGCAATAGAGCCCTCAGGACCCCCAGCAGAGCCCCCAGGATCCCAACAGAGCCCCCAGGACCCCCAACAGAGCCCCCAGGACCCCCAACAGAGCCCCCAGGACAACAATAAATCTGCCAAAAAAACAACAGAGCCCCCAGGACAACCACGGAGCTTCCAGGACAACAACAGAGCCCCCAGGACCCCAACAGAGCCCCCGGGACCCCAACAGAGTCCCCAGGACCCCGACAAAGCCCCCAGGACCCCGACAGAGCCCCCGCGACAACAATAAATCTGCCAAAAAAACAACAGAGCCCCCAGGACAACCACGGAGCCCCCAGGACAACCACAGAGCCCCCAGGACCCCAACAGAGCCCCCGGGCCCACAACAGAGCCCCCAGGACCTCAAAAGAGCACCCGGGACCCCAACAGAGCCCCCAGGACCCCAACAGAGCCCCCGGGCCCACAACAGAGCCCCCGGGACCCCAACAGAGCACCCGGGACCCCAACAGAGCACCCGGGACCCCAACAGAGCCCCCAAAACAACAATAGAGACCCCAGGACCACAACAGAGCCCCCGGGACCACAACAGAGCCCCCGGGCCCACAACAGAGCCCCCAGGACGCGAACAGAGCCCCCAGGACGCGAACAGAGCCCCCAGGACCCCAACAGAGACCCCCAGGACCACAACAGAGCCCCCCGGACCCCAACAGAGCCCCCCGGACCCCAGCATAGCACCCACGACCGCAATAGAGCCTCCAGGACCCCCAGCAGAGCCCCCAGGATCCCAACAGAGCCCCCAGGACACGACGAGAGCCCCAGGAACCCGACAGAGCCCCCAGGACCACGACAGAGCCCCCAGGACCCGAACAGAGTCCCCGCGACAACAATAAAGCTGCCAAAAAACAACAGAGCCCCCAGGACCACCACGGAGCCCCCAGGACCACAACAGAGCCCCCAGGACCACAACAGAGCTGTCAAGACCCCAAAACAAACCCCAGGACCCCAACAGAGACCCCCAGAATCCCAACAGAGTCCCCCAGGACCCCAACAGAGACCCCCAGGACCCCAACAGAGACCCCCGGACCCCAACAGAGCCCCCCGGACCCCAAGAGAGCACCCACGACCGCAACAGTGAACCCACGACCGCAATAGAGCCCCCAGGACCCCCAGCAGAGCCCCCAGGATCCCAACAGAGCCCCAGGACCCCAAACAGAGCCCCCAGGACCCCCAACAGAGCCCCCAGGACAACAATAAATCTGCCAAAAAAACAACAGAGCCCCCAGGACCACCACGGAGCTTCCAGGACAACAACAGAGCCCCCAGGACCCCAACAGAGCCCCCGGGACCCCAACAGAGCCCCCAGGAACCCGACAAAGCCCCCAGGACCCCAACAGAGCCCCCCAGGACCCCAACAGAGCCCCCGGGGACCCCAACAGAGCCCCCAGAACCCCAACAGAGCCCCCAGGACCCCAACAGAGCTGTCTAGACCCCCATAACAAACCCCAGGACCCCAACAGAGCCCCCAGGACCACAACAGAGCCCCCAGGACCCCAACAGAGACCCCCAGGACCCCAACAGAGACCCCCAGGACCCCAACAGAGCCCCCAGGAGCACAACAGGGCACCCACGACCGCAACATACGCCCCCAGGACCCCCAACAGAGCCCCCAGGATCCCAACAGAGGCCCCAGGACCCCGACAGAGTCCCCAGGACCCCGACAAAGCCCCCAGGACCCCGACAGAGCCCCCGCGACAACAATAAATCTGCCAAAAAAACAACAGAGCCCCCAGGACAACCACGGAGCCCCCAGGACAACCACAGAGCCCCCAGGACCCCAACAGAGCCCCGGGCCCACAACAGAGCCCCCAGGACCTCAAAAGAGCACCCGGGACCCCAACAGAGCCCCAGGACCCCAACAGAGCCCCCGGGCCCACAACAGAGCCCCCGGGACCCCAACAGAGCACCCGGGACCCCAACAGAGCACCCGGGACCCCAACAGAGCCCCCAAAACAACAATAGAGACCCCAGGACCACAACAGAGCCCCCGGGCCCACAACAGAGCCCCCAGGACGCGAACAGAGCCCCCAGGACGCGAACAGAGCCCCCAGGACCCCAACAGAGACCCCCAGGACCACAACAGAGCCCCCCGGACCCCAACAGAGCCCCCCGGACCCCAGCATAGCACCCACGACCGCAATAGAGCCTCCAGGACCCCCAGCAGAGCCCCCAGGATCCCAACAGAGCCCCCAGGACACGACGAGAGCCCCAGGAACCCGACAGAGCCCCCAGGACCACGACAGAGCCCCCAGGACCCGAACAGAGTCCCCGCGACAACAATAAAGCTGCCAAAAAACAACAGAGCCCCCAGGACCACCACGGAGCCCCCAGGACCACAACAGAGCCCCCAGGACCACAACAGAGCCCCCAGTACAACAACAGAGCCCCCGAAACCTCAAAAGAGCCCTTGGGACCCCAACAGAGGCCCCGGGACCCCAACAGAGCCCCCGGGACACCAACAGAGCCCCCAGGACCCCAACAGAGCCCCCGGGACCCCAACAGAGGCCCCGGGACCCCAACAGAGGCCCCGGGACCCCAACAGAGGCCCCGGGACCCCAACAGAGCCCCCAGGAGAACAACAGAGCTCCCAGGACCCCAACAGAGCCCCCAGGACACCATCAGAGCCCCCAGTACCCGAATAGAACACCCAGGACCCCAACAGAGCCCCCAGGACCTCAACAGAGCCCCCAGGACCTCAACAGAGCCCCCAGGACGCCAACAGAGCTGTCAAGACCCCAAAACAAACCCCAGGACCCCAACAGAGCCCTCAGGACCCCAACAGAGCCCCCAGGAGCACAACAGAGCCCCCAGGAGCACAACAGTGCACCCACGAAAGCAACAAATACCCCAGGACCCCCAACAGAGCCCCCAGGACCCCCAACAAAGGCCCCAGGACCCACAACAGAGCCCCCAGGACCCCCAACAGAGCCCCCAGGACCCCCAACAGAGCCCCCACGACAACAATAAATCTGCCAAAAAAACAACAGAGCCCCCAAGACCACCACGGAGCCCCCAGGACAACAACAGAGCCCCCAGGACCCCAACAGAGCCCCCAGGACCCCAACAGAGCCCCCGGGCCCACAACAGAGCCCCCAGGACCTCAAAATAGTACCCGGGACCCTAACAGAGCCCCCGGGACCACAACAGAGCCCCCGGGACCACAACAGAGCCCCCAGGACGCGAACAGAACCCGCAGGACCACAACAGAGCTCCCAGGACTCAACAGAGCCCCCAGGACCCCAACAGAGACCCCCAGGACCACAACAGAGCCCCCCGGACCCCAAAAGAGCCCCCAGGACCCCAGCATAGCACCCACGACCACAACAGTGAACCCACTACCGCAACAGAGCCCCCAGGACCCCCAGCAGAGCCCCCAGGATCCCAACAGAGGCCCCAGGACACGACGAGAGCCACAGGAACCCGACAGAGCCCCCAGGACAACGACAGAGCCCCCAGGACCGGAACAGAGTCCACGCGACAACAATAAAGCTGCCAAAAAACAACAGAGCCCCCAGGACAACCACGGAGCCCCCAGGACAACAACAGATCCCCCAGGACCCCAACAGAGGCCCCGGGACCCCAACAGAGCCCCCAGGACCACAACAGAGCCCCCAGGACCCCAACAGAGCCCCCAGGACCCCAACAGAGCTGTCAAGACCCCAAAACAAACCCCAGGACCCCAACAGAGACCCCCAGAATCCCAACAGAGACCCCCAGGACCCCAACAGAGACCCCCAGGACCCCAACAGAGACCCCCGGACCCCAACAGAGCCCCCCGGACCCCAACAGAGCACCCACGACCGCAACAGTGAACCCACGACCGCAATAGTGCCCCCATGACCCCCAGCAGAGCCCCCAGGATCCCAACAGAGCCCCCAGGACACGACGAGAGCCCCAGGAACCCGCCAGAGCCCCCAGGACCACGACAGAGCCCCCAGGACCCGAACAGAGTCCCCACGACAACAATAAAGCTGCCAAAAAACAACAGAGCCCCCAGGACAACCACGGAGCCCCAGGACCACAACAGAGCCCCCAGGACCACAACAGAGCCCCCAGGACCACAACAGAGCTCCCGAAACCTCAAAAGAGCCCCCGGGACCCCAACAGAGCCCCCGGGACCCCAACAGAGGCCCTGGGACCCCAAACAGAGGCCCCGGGACCCCAACAGAGCCCCCGGGACCCCAACAGAGTCCCCAGGAGAACAACAGAGCTCCCAGGACCCCAACAGAGCCCCCAGGACACCACCAGAGCCCCCAGGACACCATCAGAGCCCCCATTACCTGAATAGAACACCCAGGACCCCAGCAGAGCCCCCGGGACAACAACAGAGGCCCCGGGACCCCAACAGAGGCCCCGGGACCCCAACAGAGGCCCCGGGACCCCAACAGAGGCCCCGGGAGAACAACAGAGCTCCCAGGACCCCAACAGAGCCCCCAGGACCACCATCAGAGCCCCCAGTACCCGAATAGAACACCCAGGACCCCAACAGAGCCCCCAGGACCTCAACAGAGCCCCCAGGACCTCAACAGAGCTCCCAGGACCCCAACAGAGCTGTCAAGACCCCAAAACAAACCCCAGGACCCCAACAGAGCCCCCAGGAGCACAACAGAGCCCCCAGGAGCACAACAGAGCCCCTAGGAGCACAACAGAGCCCCCAGGAGCACAAAGTGCACCCACGAAAGCAACAGAGACCCCAGGACCCCCAACAGAGCCCCCAGGACCCCCAACAGAGTCCCCACGACAACAATAAATCTGCCAAAAAAACAACAGAGCCCCCAGGACCACCACGGAGCCCCCAGGACAACAACAGAGCACCCAGGACCCTAACAGAGCCCCCAGGACCCCAACAGAGCCCCCGGGCCCACAACAGAGCCCCCAGGACCTCAAAAGAGCACCCGGGACCCCAACAGAGCCCCCGGGACACCAACAGAGCCCCCGGACACCAACAGAGCCCCCAGGAACTCAACAGAGCCCCGGGACCACAACAGAGCCCCCGGGACCACAACAGAGACCCCGGGACCACAACAGAGCTCCCAGGACTCAACAGAGCCCCCAGGACCCCAACAGAGACCCCCAGGACCATAACAGAGCCCCCCGGACCCCAAAAGAGCCCCCAGGACCCCAGCATAGCACCCACGACCGCAACAGTGAACCCACGACCGCAACAGAGCCCCCAGGACCCCCAACAGAGCCCCCAGGATCCCAACAGAGGCCCCAGGACACGACGAGAGCCCCAGGAACCCGACAGAGCCCCCAGGACCCCAACAGAGACCCCCAGGACCACAACAGAGCCCCCAGGACCACAACAGAGCCCCCCGGACCCCAACAGAGCCCCCACGACCGCAATAGAGCCCCCAGGACCCCCAGCAGAGCCCCCAGGATCCCAACAGAGCCCCCAGGATCCCAACAGAGGCCCCAGGACACGACGAGAGCCCCAGGAACCCGACAGAGCCCCCAGGACCACGACAGACCCCCAGGACTCGAACAGAGTCCCCGCGACAACAATAAAGCTGCCAAAAAACAACAGAGCCCCCAGGACCACCACGGAGCCTCCAGGACCACAACAGAGCCCCCACTACAACAACAGAGCCCCCGAAACCTCAAAAGAGCCCCCGGGACCCCAACAGAGCCCCCGGGACCCCAACAGAGGCCCCGGGACCCCAACAGAGGCCCCGGGACACCAACAGAGGCCCCGGGACACCAACAGAGTCCCCAGGAGAACAACAGAGTCCCCAGGAGAACAACAGAGCTCCCAGGACCCCAACAGAGCCCCCAGGACACCATCAGAGCCCCCAGGACACCATCAGAGCCCCCAGTACCCGAATAGAACACCCAGGACCACAACAGAGCCCCCAGGACTTCAACAGAGCCCCCAGGACCCCAACAGAGCTGTCAAGACCCCAAAACAAACCCCAGGACCCCAACAGAGCCCCCAGGAGCACAACAGAGCCCCCAGGACACCCAACAAAGGCCCAGGACCCCCAACAGAGCCCCCAGGACCCCCAACAGAGCCCCCAGGACCCCCAACAGAGCCCCCACGACAACAATAAATCTGCCAAAAAAACAACAGAGCCCCCAGGACCACCACGGAGCCCCCAGGACAACAACAGAGCCCCCAGGACCCCA